>NW_026061898.1:2100000-2212069 GCF_023897955.1 Schistocerca gregaria
GGAAGCAAAGGGAACTTCACAGCAAACATAAACATAGCCAAAGCCTTGCAGACAAACAAAAATTACGCGAAGCGAAAGGTAGTGTGAGGAGGGCTATGCGAGAGGCGTTCAATGAATTCGAAAGTAAAGTTCTATGTACTGACTTGGCAGAAATCCTAAGAAATGTTGGTCCTATGTCAAAGCGGTAGGTGGATCAAAACAAAATGTCCACTCTGTGATCAAAATGGTACTGAAACAGAGGATGACAGACTAAAGGCCGAAATACTAAATGTCTTCTTCCAAAGCTGTTTCACAGAGGAAGACTGCACTGTACTTCCTTCTCTAGATTGTCGCACAGTTGACAAAATGGTAGATATCGAAATAGACGACAGAGGGATAGAGAAACAATTAAAATTGCTCAAAAGGGGAAAGGCCGCTGGACCTGATGGGATACCAGTTTGATTTTACACAGAGTACGCGAAGGAACTTGCCCCCCTTCTTGCAGCAGTGTACCGTAGGTCTCTAGAAGAGCGAAGCGTTCCAAAGGATTGGAAAAGGGCACACGTCCTCCCCGTTTTCAAGAAGGGACATCAAACAGATGTGCAGAACTATAGACCTATATCTCTAACGTCGATCAGTTGTAGAATATTGAAACACGTATTATGTTCGAGTACAATGTATTTTCTGGAGACTAGAAATCTACTCTGTGGGAATCAGCAATGGTTTCGAAAAAGACGGTCGTTTGAAACCCAGCTCGCGCTATTCGTCCACGAGACTCAGAGGGCCACAGACACTGGTTCACAGGCAGATGCCCTGTTTCTTGACTTCCGCAAGGCGTTTGACACAGTTCCCCACAGTCGTTTAACGAACAAAGTAAGAGCATACGGACTATCAGACCAATTGTGTGATTGGATTTAGGAGTTCCTAGATAACAGAACGCAACATGTCATTCTCAATGGAGAGAAGTGTTCCGAAGTAAGAGTGATTTCAGGTGTGCCGCTGGGGAGTGTCATACGACCGTTGCTTTTCACAATAAATGACCTGGTGGATGACATCGGAAGTTCACTGAGGCTTTTTGCAGGTGATACTGTGGTGTATCGAGAGGTTGCAACAATGGAAAATTGTACTGAAATGCAGGAGGATCTGCAGCGAATTGACGCATGGTGCAAGGAATGGCAATTGAATCTCAATGTAGACAAGTGTAATGTGCTGCGAATACATAGAAAGATAGATCCCTTATTTATCTACAAAATAGGTCAGCGACTGGAAGCAGTTAATTGCATAAATTATCTGGGAGTACGCATTAGGAGTGATTTAAAATGGAATGATCATATAAAGTTGATCGTCGGTAAAGCAGATGCCAGACTGAGATACGTTGGAAGAATCCCAAGGAAATGCAATCCGAAAAAAAAGGAAGTAGGCTGCAGTACGCTTTTTCGCCCACTGCTTGAATACTGCTCAGCAGTGTGGGATCCGCACCAGATAGGTTTGATAGAAGAGACAGAGAAGATCCAACGGAGAGCAGCGCGCTTCGTTACAGGATCATTTAGTAATCGCGAAAGCGTTACGGGATGAAAGATAAACTCCAGTGGAAGACTCTGCAGGAGAGACGCTCAGTAGCTCGGTACGGGCTTTTGTTAAAGTTTCGAGAACATACCTTCACCGAAGTGTCAAGCAGTATATTGCTCCCTCCTACGTATATCTCGCGAAGAGACCATGAGGATAAAATCAGAGAGATTAGAACCCCCACAGAAGCATACCGACAACCCTTCTTTCTACGAACAATACAAGACTGGAGTAGAAGGGAGAACCGATAGAGGTACTCAGGGTACCCTCCTCCACACACCGTCAGGTGGCTTGCGGAGTATGAATGTAGATGTAGAAAGACTTCCACCCGGCGAACACTCTACCCGACGGGAGGCCATAGTGACACGAGATTCACATTTTCATGATTACAGCCACTGGTAGATTATATTCACGGCACTCTCCTATCTCAAAACTAGTTACCTCTTTCGATCCTGTCTGCTAAGGACCCTGTACGGCAAAACTCCATCGTGATTTTAATCAGTCCCTCTGCACCTTGTAACTCTCCCTCGGTCTCTGCCACGATCTCACTGCAGCCTTGTCCATGTGGTCATCACAGTTTGAGTCGTAACTGAGCCGAAGTTGGAGAGAGAAACACGGAGAGCTGAGTTAATGCAACGGGACCATCTTTTTACCGTCTGGTGGAAATGGGAACATTTTGTCGTAGCTCTGCTAACCGGGTGCAATGTGTAAAGCCAGTGCCAAACAAAGCTTTCTCCTGCGACACAAGCTAGTAGGAAAGACAGTACCAGCATTTACAGTAGTGTTTATGAGGAAAGTTAGGTAGACTCCACATAATATGTCAACTAGAAGATGGACAATGATTTTGCTACAGCTTTGAGGGATGTTTTCAAACTACAAATGGTTCAAATGGCTCTGAGCACTATGCGACTTAACTTCTGAGCTCATCAGTCGCCTAGAACTTAGGTTAGTTAGGTTTAATTAGTTCTAAGGACATCACACACACATCCATGCCCGAGACAGGATTCTAACTTGCGACCGTAGCGGTCTCTCGGCTCCAGACTGTAGCGCCTAGAACCGCACGGCCACTCCGGCCGCCAGCGGCGGACTTAGCGCACAGTATCCCTCAGGGTGCATTTCTATCTGTCACCAAAACATTATCTCTATCTTCGTTATTTTGTACCATCCAATAGAAAGAAACTATGAGCTATAAAATCTTCACTCTCACCCAATAGAGAATTTGATAAGGTGTTACTGTGTTCCTCTCTTCCGATATGTCAAAACAAGTACCGTCTGTGTGCTATGTGGAGATCCTACTGAAAATATACAGGTACTGCTCGACTGGAGCAGGTAACCAGTGATCGAAGTCGCTTCAGGACCTGCACTGTAGGACCACCATATCCCACAGATTATCAATTAAAATAGAGTGTCATTGGGCCTTTGTTTGATATGTTGCTTTCCGCTGTAACACATCGAAGTAGTATATGTCTGCAGCTTTGTACACCGCCATACATTTTTTTTTTTTTTATCCACCATGACTTCAAGGTCTGTGTCAGGTGTTAAACCGACATAAACACATTTCGATCCATTGGCTCTCACAGAAAGCTGGACATTGCATGGTGTAAACTATGATGCTGTTCTCACAGCACACAGGATGGTTGAAATAAGAGAGAGGCGGTGTTTCTTACTGACAAAAATGTGGAAAACATCACAACATGTGGAAACTGGAAGAGTGTGCGGCATTGTGGAGCGTTTCCAAACAGCTATACAGAGGTGATGACCTGTACATTTAATCTCATCTTCAATAGTGATGGGGGTAGCAGACGTCTTGGTGTTCCATTATGATTGAAACAGATATCACGTACATAGCTGCAATATAAGGAATCAGTGCTGGTCATCCCTGGAACGTGTTGCTCTCATAAAGACTCTCTCCCCCTCAAACAGGTGGAGTCGGTCAATCATTATGTGGTAATCAACCATGTACCAGTAGATGGAAAAGATGCCACCGATGCACTGTAATAAGCACCACAGTTGGTGGTGCTATCAATTTCAGCAATATTATCAGTTTTTCCATAATGTCAACGCGGACCAGTGACATGGTAGCATGTTTCCCAGGTTCTGCATCATCACTAAACTGCCCCCCCTCTACTTTTCGAGTACCATTGCGAATGTAGATAGATGACTGGTGCATATGTACAAGAATTATCGATGAATGGATGTACTGCACAAAGTAGACCAGACAGCATCTCTACTCATGAAGTTAGGTTACCTACATATTTCTAGCAGTTTGATCATACTGCGTAATTTAGTATTACGATTGCCCATCTTTCCCTTCGTGGATGTGGGTCACAGACTATTCTTGCATTGATTAGATAAAGTTGGATATTGAAAGGTCTCCTTGCACTGTCTTTAACCAACCCTCCCTAAAAACTGGCTCCTATTTAATTTTCAACTGACTAGAAGTAGGAGGTTATTATACCCATTAAACCCCAGGTCTCGTGAAGGAACAGAGAGAGCTGAATCCGTAACAGGTGTTCAGGGAGACTATTCTACACCAATCGTACTCACAGCGCATCTCCAGATGCAGACATGTGGAAGAGGTTAGCACCCCTTATCGGTGTATGGTAGATATGAAAGTGTTGTGATGATATAACAGATGATCGTAAAGAAGAAATTTGTGCATGATTGAGCTCCAGACGAATGTAGTTTAGAACTGGTAGCACAGTAGATTCATATAAAATATTCCAAATTATTGGTCCTGTGTTTGGCGCCCATACAAGTAAGGTATCAGAAAGAGAGAAATGATCGTGGAACATAAACACATTCCAAGGGCTACATGGTCCTGCACTAAACACGCTATATTGCTAGAGCTGTGCTGCTTGTGACTTCTGAGTCGTGTGGAATATAACGCTGTTAATATTCCAGTGCAATAAAGCGCATGATATACATTCTTCCTGTGAGTTTCTTTATGGTGAACTATGGTGACGCACTGTAAGGTGATAAAACTACTACTTATCACGCCAAAGAAGGCATTAATTCTTTGTAAAACAAACACTCCAACTTTGTAAACACCTGGTGTCATACACCTCTGTAAAAGTATGAAGGCCAATTACAGTTCAGAAATTGTGATCTTTTCACAACAGTCCCATAAAATGGTCGTCAGCAGGCAAAAATGCATACGAAGGAACAGCGACAGCTTACAAGGAAATAAGCACTACAGGCAGTGCCAGAGAATGTGTAACAGTCCTACAGTTTACCATAGCCCCTTGTAACCTTCCTCTTGCACACAGATGTCATGGTTCGATTTTAGGTTGTATTGCTCATGTGCACGATAATATTGCCATCTCCGCTATTAAGGTGTCTTTATGTAGCGCCATTCTACCACCCTCCTCCAGAATATGCAGTCCTATTGATTTCGCTAGCTTCATATCTCATGGCATTCTTCTCTAATTTTGTATATTTAACTAGTTTTTCGTGATTTTACATATTTTATCGCATTTCCCTCAATTTCAACGTATTTCACATCAGTATTTCGTGATGAAATCGGTAAAATTCGAGAAAAACCTCGTATAATGTGTTATTCAATTTTTCGTCAAAGTTTCCCATAGGTGTGGTCGTAATGCTGACATCCCATGTACTGTCTGATACTCTACAAGAATATTTGCGTTTATTGTACACCAAACTATTAAAAATCCCAAGACTTGCCCTTTCCCTTATGGTCCACATGCATGAATTTTGGATAGGCCGATCATTAAAAATATAGTAGCAGTCGATTAGTACCTGTATGAGACTCCACTACATCCATCATCCGCGCCAGCCGTTGAAAAACAATTCCATGTGCTGATATGATCCATGAGAGAGGCTGTCTGCAGACTCATGTAGTGCAGCTCCCGTGGCTTTAGATATTGACTTGTGTTGTGCAACAAATCGCCTCCTTTGCTTTTTCTAATGTTTAGAATTAGCATTCAGTGTAATAGATAGTCTGAACACAAATCAAATGTGCTAATCAGACCCCTGCTGCAAGTATCGAGTCTCAACATCTGCATCTCTTGTAGATGCCCTGTGACACCGTTTGACGCTGATCCAAATCATCAACCTCCCTTCACTGGATATTTGTCTGCCGGCATTTACTTCTCACCATTCAGAACTTGTAGACTGACCTTAAACCCCTGTCTTCCCTCCATCCTCTGTTAGGACACCACAACATTTAAATTCGTGCTGCTAAAGATCATACCTATTTCGATATAACTTATATTACCAATATTTGTGCAAGACATTTCCAGGGGCAGATTTGGACTCTGGCCACAATCTATTGGTTATGAAATGAAGATTAAAGCTGAAGAAATTGCAAAAAGGAGGGAATTTAAGGACATGAGACCTGGATAAACTGAAAGAACCAGAGGTTGTACAGAGTTTCAGGGAGAGCATAACAGAACAATTGACAGGAATGGGGGAATGAAATACAGTCGAAGAAGAATGGGTAGCTTTGAGGGATGAAATAGTCAAGGCAGCAGAGGATCAAGTAGGTTAAAACACGAGGGCTAGTAGAAATCCTTGGGTAACAGAAGAAATACTCAATTTAACTGATGAAAGGAGAAAATATAAAAATGCAATAAATGAAACAGGCAAAAAGGAATACAAACGTCTCAAAAATGAGATCGACAGCAAGTGGAAAATGACTAAGCAGGGATGGCTAGACTATAAATGTAAGGATATAGAGGCTTATCACACAAGGGGTATGATAGATACTGCCTACAGGAAGATTAAAGAGACCTTTGGAGAAAGGAGAACCATTTGCATGGATATCAAGAGCTGAGATGGAAACCCAGTTCTAAGCATAGAAGGGAAAGCAGAAAGGTGGAAGGAGTATATAGAGGGTCTATACAAGGACAATGTACTTGAGGATAATATTATCGAAATCGAAGAGGATGTAGGTGAAGATGAAATAGGAGATATGATACTGCGTGTAGAGCTTGACAGAGCACTGAAAGACCTGAGT
The DNA here is from genome assembly GCF_023897955.1 of Schistocerca gregaria. Classification (NCBI taxonomy): domain Eukaryota; kingdom Metazoa; phylum Arthropoda; class Insecta; order Orthoptera; family Acrididae; genus Schistocerca; species Schistocerca gregaria. Next base: position 2,106,524 of record NW_026061898.1, read on the forward strand.
CGAAACAAGGCCCCGGGAGTAGACAAGATTCCATTAGAACTACTGACAGCCTTGGGAGAGTCAGTTCTGACAAAATTCTACCATTTGGTATGAGACAGGTGAAATACCCTCATACTTCAAGAAGAATATAATAATTCCAATCACAAAGAAAGCAGGCGTGGACAGATGTGAAAATTACCTATCAGTTTAATAAGTCACAGCTGTAAAATACTAACGTGCATTCTTTACAGACGAATGGAAAAACTTATAGAAGCCGTCCTCGGGGAAGATCACCTTGGATTCCATAGTAATGTTGGAACACGTGAGGCAATACCTACCCTAAGACGTATCTTAGAAGAAAGATTAAGGAAAGGCAAATCTACGATTCTAGCATTTGTAGACTTAGAGAAAGGTTTTGACAATGTTGGTTGTAATACTATCTTTCAAATTCTGAAGGTGGCAGGGGTAAAATACAGGGAGCGAAAGGCTATTTACAATCTGTACAGAAAGCAGATGGCAGTTATAAGAGTCGGGGGGTATGAAAGGCATGCAGTGGTTGGGAAGGGAGTGAGACAAGGTTGTAGCCTGTCCCCGTTGTTATTCAATCTGTATATTGAGCAAGCAATGAAGGAAACAAAAGAAAAGTTCGGAGTAGGTATTAAAATCCATGGAGAAGAAATAAAAACTCTGACAGAATTACAATGTCATCGGCGAACGTCAGAGACAGCAAAGGACTTGGAATAGCAGTTGAACAAAATGGACAGTGTCTTGAAAGGAGGGTATAAGATGAACATCAACAGAAGCAAAACGAGGCTGATGCTGAGGGATTTTGATTAGGAAATGAGACACTTAAAGTTGTAAAGGAGTTTTGCTATTTGGGGAGCAAAATAACTGATGATGGCCGAAGTAGAGAGGATATAAAATATAGAATGGCAATGGCAAGGAAAGCGTTTGTGAAGAAGAAAATTTTGTTAACATCGAGTATAGATTTAAATGTCAGGAAGTGGTTTCTGAAAATATTTGTATTGGAGTGTAGCCATGTATGGAAGTGAAACATGGACGATAAATAGCTTAGACAAGAAGAGAATAGAAGCTTTCGAAATGTGGTTCTACAGAAGAGTGCTGAAGATTAGATGGGTAGATCACATACTTAATGAGGAGGTATTGAATAGAATTGGGGAGAAGAGGAGCTTGTGGCACAACTTGACTAGAAGAAGGGATCGGTTGGTAGGACATGTTCTGAGACACCGAGGGATCACCAATTTAGTATCGGAGGGCAGCTTTGAGGGTAAAAAACGGCGAGGGAGACCAATAGATGAATACACTAAGCAAATTCAGAAGGATGTAGGTTGCAGTAGGTACTGGCAGATGATGAAGCTTGCACAGGATAGAGTAGCAAAGAGAGCTGCATCAGACCAGTCTCAGGACTGAAGACCAAAACAACAACCAATATTGTCTAGATTCTCTAGTAATAATAAACATGCAAGGTGTACGATTGCTCAAATCACATCTCCTTTTATACACTGAAAAACCCACAGTGATTGCACATGATCACCCCAATCAAACTATTTTGTGAGCTGGATGTCCATTGTACTAATGCACCAATACCCCCAAGGAGGATGAAGCATTTTATGTGTTAAACTGTACCCAATTATAAGGGCGATATTTCCAGAGTCGGTGTCCAATGTTATGAGATTAGGGCTGCAAGTGTAATATTTAATTCTAATTACAGCGATAAACAAATTTTGCTGGTTTCCTAGGACGACGCGGTTTCGAATGTGAGGCGTGTGCCAGAGGAGGCATGTGGCCAGAACAAATGTGCTTTTCTGGCAATCCGTGGTTACAACGAAAAGTTCCAGTAGGCCAGCTAGTCGGTTATTGCACACAGCTACAGGAGTAAGTCCCAGCCACAGTGCCCTTTCGATAGCTAAACAGCAAACTAATACACAGTGTGCATTGGGCTGTCTCTGTGATCGCATGTGTTGCATGTATTCCCCTTGGAAAATTGAGTCATTCAATATCGATAACTGCCAAGTGTTGGCAATGAACGTGTTGATAACATCCTAATTCCTACCACTCCAATCACTTCCAGACGCCCTCCACGTCAGGGTGGTGCACTCTGGCGGACACACGCGTCCACCAAACTGGCTACGGCCGTCCGACCTCTGAGCGTTGGCGCTGGTTGCTCATGAGGAGATTGGCGAGTGACGTGTGGACACTGGGCATGTGCATTCAGGATGTATTTCAGCGATATCCAACATCTGGCCATGACAACTACTGCTACGGCCTGGATTGTGGTATTTTCTGTGTCTTTGTCCTACCCCCTAACACACCCTTTCTCCTCCTCCTCCTCCTCCTCCTTCCGAATGTAGTGGAGAGAACCAATTTAGGAATTCTACAAAGATTTAAAAATCCAATCGCAATATCCAATCCCCGTTTAATCAATTTATTGTTGTTGCTTTATTGCGAGCACACATACCAGTCCGAAATCTCCACAGAATTTCTATGGACACAGCATGCAGCTGAGCTGAAATTTGAAATTTTCAGCTACCTCCAGGTTAATGGACTTTCTATAAATGACTTAACTGTATCAGTATACACCAATAGGAGGCAACGGGAATAAATAACAGTAGGGTTCGGAAATTGGGAAGCTGTAGGATCGAATCCCATCAAATATTCTAATCCTAGTAATCCACCAATAGAAAGCAACGGAAAACTGTCCCACACGAAGGGCATCGATTTAATTAATTAGACAATCAATCTGATGGAGATATTACCTCACTCTAAGAAATGCACAGGTGGGGTTTACTAGGTAAATGCTGCTTTGTGTGTGATTCGATCCGACCATGGCCAATGGTGAATGCAGTCCTAGCAGGGTTACACTACAGGACATGACCGGTTGTGAGGAGGGGGGGGTGGAGGGAGAGATAGGGTGATAGGGGAAAGAGAGAGAGCGCATGTGCTTGAACAGGAATTTCTCAGCAATCAAATAATAAAGGACAGCCACCATCAGAAGCTCTTTTGTTTGGGGATTACTGCAACGTCTGCTCTCATAGTGGCCAGTCACGGACCTGAGCAGGGGTAGCGTGGCCTCCACATATAGTAATACGTGGAATGACAAGCCCAGTGAAGTGTTTGGGAGTGTGGGCTAAAAAAAAAAATTTCGAAGTTGTTTAATATACCAAGTATCTTCTCACCCTCAAAGAATTTGTAGGGAATGGAATTTTGTGTATTTAAATATTTAAAGTAAATAAATGAACTATATGATATACACTGCCTTGTATCCCTTAAATTGTTTAAATAAAGAATCTTTCACACATTGTCTTGTGTATGAGAAACTTTTTAACCCTTTATTTGGCAAATGGTGAAAATAAAAAAAAAATAAGTGCTTATATCTATTTATTATACTTAAAGAAATACAATTCAGTCAGTTTTAGAAATTTTTGACAAAAATTATGAAAATTATGAAACGTTGCTTACAAGCAACATTGCCAGCAGTAGATCACACTTATACATATTATAGGAAAAAGGAGTTTGCCGATAACCTCAAGCAAAATGTTTGCCGTACGTGAATAATTTAATTTATAAACACATTTATGCATTCCTGCTGTGTAATAGAACTGTTTCATTTTCCCTTCTTGTTCTTCTTGCAATGGAATTTTAGGAAACAGTTCCTCTTTGGATCGAAGTACAATACTAGATTGCAATTGGAACACATGACTGTAGAATATTCAGACGGACAATAACGACAACGACCTTTGGGACCGTATACAGGCCAATGCTCCATATTATCAAATCGGACATCTTGTGTAACAGTCGGAGCTGTTGCCTTCCTCCTCTTCTTTTATGGTGGTGGTTTGTCTGTTGAAGGTCTTCCTACTTTACTTTTACCTGAAAATATCAAACCATTGGCAGTATCTGCCCTAAATGACTTTGATGAGGTCTTCTTGTCCAGAGATTCTCTTCGAAAAATGCAGGAAAGCATTTAAAACACTCAGATCTAGAATAAATCCAAACCATCTCATGTACCATCGCCTAGTTTTCATTGGTACTCTGTAGAGCTCTGTCAGCATACCAGCAAGATCAACTCCTTCCATGTGCTTGTTGTACTGACGTACATTACTGGGACAGGGCACATCAATTCTTTTTTGATTGCTGTCCCATCGTTTTCCTGTTGAGAGTGGTTGGACACCAAAAAACGAGCTTGCAAGTGTCACGATTTTATAGCCTGCCCACCTTACTAAAATGAGGTCGGAGTGACTGTCCTTCCTGTAGTCATAGCTGACTCGTCATTCAGTAACCGCTTCTCGTCATGTAGAGGACAGTTCTTTATTCAGTTCTTCCTTATGGTGCCCATGGACTCAATGTTTTGATGTTTTTTAAGTATGTTTTAAGTTCAAGGCTGCAAAATAAATTGTCAAAATAAAAGTATTCCAATTCCATTATTTTCATGTCATCAGCAAGATCAGTTATCATCCCCTTGCCAGTATAGGGAAGAAAATCATAGACAACTCTAGACACACCAGCACGAACAAAAATCTTAAAACGCCACTTGTGTGGCTTATTTGAATATATTGGCGCAAATTACCTGCTCTTGTACCTTTATATGCAACCATCTTCTCATCTGTAGAAAATGCCGACTCTTGTTTCTGCTCACGGCAGTTCTATACAATTGACTCAAGAACAGGTCTTATTTTCAAAAGTCTTTCAGAACAGTTCACAGCATTCTCATTGCTCGTAAAATGCAGGTATCGGCGGAGTTTCTGAAAGCGCTTCAAACTGAAAATGCTGGTGAATTTTTCACAGTTCATTGACTGAGACCAATAGTCAGTCTACTAAGACATAGAAACAAGACCCATGTATATCAGAACACCGAAAAATTGTTCTATTTAATTTATATTGCTGTTTACTGACGTGTACTTCGTTGGTCAGAGTTTAAGTTCGTTTCATGCACAATTTTGTCAATTAGTTCTGAATCAAAGAATCTTCTGAAATAACCCAGTGGTGTATTGCCTTCATCAGAAAACACAGGAGAGAGACTTTCTGCCCTAGCAGTTGTATCTTCCTTTACCCACATGTAAGTGACTGCTTTTGTAATTTACTTTTTCACTTGACTGCCACTTGCACTAGAAGGATTCACTGCAGAAGGTCCTTGCACATGTTCAGCTTCTGAGATTTCACTTCCTAAATCAGAATCAGTGTCTGGTATAACTTGGTTATGGAACTGAGATTGACGCTCTGGAATCACTACAGCCTGCCAAAGCTTCGAGTTCAGTGTCATCAGATTCACTTAGATCAGACAAAGCCGGATTTTCTAGTGGAACTACTATTCCTCTCGCTTTTTCAATTCCATAAAATATTCTGGAATCCATTGCTAAAAAGCCCCTAAAAATAAAAATATCTTCTCTGTCACACCGTAAACATGTGTAATATACTAATGGCACATGTCCCAACTATAGGCAATGTTGCTCACAGGCAACATAAAAGTTTTATACTACTTACGTATTTCCAAACAAAGATTGAAATATTTCTGCTGTAAACTTACCTCTGGGTATATCTTGCCAGTAATCTTAGCAGTTTTTCTTCAATCTATTTAAATCCACTCTTTTAGAACCAAAATAAGACACCTCTGTTGCTCACACGAGGAGATCTCTGTAACACCACTGCACAAACTGCTATCTCGTGTGGAAAACCTTAAGCTATTACAAAAACTGGCGTTAGCAGTGTGTAAAGGAATGTTGCCTGGAGGCAGTAATGCCAGTAAAATGCACTGGGAAGAGTTTGTTGTCCCATAAGGCCAAGGTAAATGTGATGTTGCTTGAAAGCAACACTGCCAAATAAAGGGTTAAACAATATTCCATACACTGCAATCAATTTTCCACCTGCTAGCCAATCAATTGGGTCTTTTTCCAGACAAATTCCTGGAGGGGGAGGGGAGGGGAGGGGAGGGGAACTGCTGGGGGTGTCCCAAATAGGGAGGGGTTAATTAATTGGTCGATTTAATTAATTAGTCAAATGGGTCCATATCATAAGTGTGCTTGTATTGCGAGACAATTTCCAGAGGGGTGGTGGAGAAGAAGGAGAAGTGGGGAGAAGGAGAGGGAAGGGAGGAGTGTGGAGGGTTTCTTGGAATGACGGATTATCCTCAGGTGGACATAATCCACTTAGCAAAATAGTAAGTTAAGGACTTGTCAATCAAAAGAGACCAATAGGTTTTCCACTGAATGTATGCTTGCTCCTGATGTAGGCAACCTGCGCTAACAAAATGTGCTGATCCTTTCCTTACCCAACTACTCCTGTTCACAGACAAATGTGAGTTCACTGGGGAGGGATTGTGTTCTGAATTCGCTAAACAGCCATGTCTGGCAGCCAAAAAGCCCCATGCAAAGCACATTCCGAGGCTTCGGTGCCTGTTGGATATTTGTTTGTTGGCAGGCATTCCAGACTGTCGTGTAACTGGGCCGTACCTCCTTCCACTCTAACTGGTCTTGCATCTCTTATGTCTCTACAAAAGATATTGGGGCCGTTCTTGAAAGCTGTGCCACTGATTGCCCATCAGGAAATGTGGTTTCAGCATGATGATGCACCAATTCCCTTGTATCGTACAGTTCGCAGACATCTGAACAAACGATATGGTGACAGATGGACAGGGCGAGGAGTCTTAACACAAACAAATGTGCTTAAGTGATAAACAGGTGTTCCGTTATGTTTCATTTCGAATTGTTTTGTATTGCCTTATGCGTAATTTAATCCCTCAAACAGAAGTGGATGAGTTAAAAATCGAAGTTGAAACCATTGTAGAACTGAAACGGTACATTCCTGGGCATGGGTTTGTACTAAAAATATTCTTTCCTGTCTCCCTTCTACAAGTCCTAGAAGTTTGTCCGAACACCCGGCATTCAGATTTTTAGTTCGACTATCGATCGTTTATATGCTTGGACAGCGTTTTGTGTTTGTTCTTAGTTTTGACAATTATTAGCGAAAAGTGTTTTACCGTGGAACACACTTCAGACTTTCACACTTTAATAGACCTTTACTCCATTTTGTTATTCTATTTTGAAATGACAGCATTCACTTTAGGAGTGGTGCACTTTCTTTCTGAAATTACAATTACTCCGGAAAAGTAAGATTTTTGACAAATGAGAGACTGTTCCAAGATACAACATGGTCGTGTACCTAGGTACAAATATCAGTTCAAATCGTTGCAATCGAGAAAAAATTTTGTCAGTAGTCTATTTCTCTATGAGAAATGTCTTACGTTATTACTCTACTACACAAGAATAATCAGCAAGCGAAATCAATCGTTTTATCAAAAACCAGTTAGAAGTTAACAACGATCTGAAATAGAAGCTGTTGCAGCTATCACAAATTTCCCTTTTCGAGACTGGTAACTTCGTTAATACATTACATAAACATACTTCTTTTGCAAATCTCATATACTCCATGGTGCAAGGTCTTCCGTTTGAAGGTACGAGATGGTTTGTGACCCACGAACTATAACTTATTCATCCACACGTTATGTAACTAGTCAAAATTAAACAACATTTTATTCACCACAAAATTCTTTAACCATAGAACAGACAGTATCCTCCAAATATCTTTAATATATTACACAACACTAAATATGTAGAACTCGTTATATTTGCAAACCCTGCAGAAAACAAAACCTCAGGCCCCACAACAGCAGCAGTCGAAAATGCCAGGAACTACTTACCGCGTCCTCTAGTACGCGTTGCTTCATATAGTTCTAAAATCGGTGACTAACTGAAACACCGACCAAGAAAGAAGATGTGTTTGTAGGTACACTATCCTATGCCCCCCCCCCCTATTCTCATATTGTCATAAATGGAGCACCAGAAACCGATATTGCTTACATACAGTTGTAGTCAGTTTCGTATTCTAGGATCCCAGTCACATTTCTTTAGAATAGTAAATAGCGTTTGCAGGAGCTCTTTATTTTAGTCTCTGAAAGTACCGGTTCACATGCGATTAACTTTAATCTTCAGCATATACTCGACAAATGAAGATCAAGTACTTTCAACTAAATTCAGTCCTTCATACAATAAAGGAGCCGCCACAGTGGTATGGAATCAGCCCCCGTGGTCTCACTTCACCCCAATAGACCCCGTCAGACCTTTTTCGTTTTCGATTATAGTGCTTTGCGAAACTCCGGGCCAAAGTAACTTTCACATGTTGTGTCACTGTCAAGCAAAATAGAAATAATTGCTGCTGCATGGTACAGATGGTAACAAAGAAACATGCAATGATACGAACATAACTGACGTTTTTGTTCAAAGACAGTAGTCACATTGCAAAAGGCGGAACGTGTTCTCCATAAAGCATGTGATCACCAAACACAGCTGTGCGTGCTCTGTAACCAGCTCCCAAGCTGGGCACGAGGTTGGTAAGGAAATGTGGTAGAGCGTTCCATTCCTCAACAAGTTTGACTGAGAACTCTGGATGGTCGCTGGAACATGTAGGCGAGCTGCGGTATGCATCCCCAATGCATAACGACGTGGCCCACGGTGTTTAAGTTTGCCGAACATCCACTCATTCAAAGACCTCCTACACCAGTGCTTTCGATGCGATCACGCATTGTCGTCCTTAAAAGTACAGTGAGGGTCGCATACAGCCTGAAAAGATACGCATGGGAAACGAATGCAGTGTCACAATGCCGCTGACCTGCGAGTGTACCATGATCAATTTGCCCAACCAACGGTATGCCTCTCCAAAACATAACACGTGAGCGCATCGGAACGATTGTATGGACAATTCTCGTCGTACCCTCATATGGCCAGAAGTGGGAGCACGTAATGCACCCAGGAACGTCGCCGAATTTCAAGATCACTTACTGCCCTCCAGTTTTTGAGGGGCAAGACGACCCGCAAATAATAACTATAACCTCTTCTATTCGTAAGCTGTTCATCGCAAGGAGACGGTATTTGCGTTGTGCACAGCGGCCAAAATGAACGATCAGTTACTTAACACAATTCGCTCGTGTTGTATGATTATAGAGATCGTTTATTTATTGGCGAGAGATAGTGATTTCGATTTTCCCTTGGTTTGTATTGTTTCAAGATACAGAGATCACAGCTTCCGCAGCAAAAGGAGCAAAAAAGGTCATGCGGACATATGGCCAGAAATGCGTTCCCAGTGAGGTAGGCCATTTTGATGGCGAAGGTAAGAGATCATTATCAGAGAAGGTATCAATGACACTTGATAGCGCACCAGACGAATTGGGAATGTTCTGCCTCTATCAGTGTTCCAGCTGCACACTCTAGGGGGCGCAATGTTATCCACGAGGGCGGTGCACTCGCACTTTGTTATCAGGGGCAACGGCCGTGCACCGCAAAGTTATGTGCAGACTGTGAACGTAACTATACAGCCGATTTTGGTAGGCTTTACGTTAGTCAAATATTCGAATCAGTTACATTTTCTGAAAATTTGAAGCAAGCCATGTTAATAAGCCAGTATCTTTCACTAATACCTCATTTATCGCTTTTGCCGGCCGTTGTGGCCGATCGTTTCTAGGCGCTTCAGTCCGGAACCGCGCTGCTGCTACGGTTGCAGGTTCGAATCCTGCCTCGGGCATGGATGTGTGTGCTGTCCTTATAACTACTTAAACCTAACTACCCTAGGTATAGGGGACTGATGACCTCAGATGTTAAGTCCCATAGTACTCAGAGCCATTTGAACCATTTATCACTATCTCTGTTGGTGTCTTGTTGTTTACATTGACAATAATTCATTAAGATCATAAGAAAGAACTAATTCATTGACCAGAGACTGTTGAATGACGTAAGTCTGTCACCTGTCATAATGTTTTTATTGTACACTAGCTGACAGCCGGCACTGTCGGTCGGGGTGTTCACTTTGCTAGTTTTCCACAACGAGGAACCTTGCACGCACACCTGCCAGTAGGCTCGGCGTGGGATGATGCGCTTGGCACAGCTGCTTCGAGTATCTGCACGCCTCTGTGGCGAGGCCTACAACCGTTTGCGCCTCATAGTTGAAAGCTGCCAAAAGCGCTGCCTGGAGTCACTTCACTCGACTGCACGAGTGGCTCGGCAGTAAAGAGTCCTACAACGATGCATTCATGTAGGCGCATTCAGCGGCGTATGTCGATACCGTCAGCAAAATATGTTGCTAACAGAGTGAGCAGCAAGGATAAATATAAACACTAGGCACACTCCGGCAGTTCTTCACACATCTTGGTGTTCATGACGTCAGATCTCCCGAATCATGTGTGGCATCATGATATAGTTTTGTATGTGCCTTTCGCTGCGAATGTCTGCGAAATTTGTTACGAATAGAGTTAGTAGTACAGAAGCAAATTTCAACATCAGGCATGGTGCGGCTGATTTTCATGCATCTCATCGTTTATGATGCCGCACCTCCTGAAATATGATTGTTACCTGTCAGTAAGTGGTATGTGCACAAACTTTGGTCCATATCAGTCCAGTGGTCTAGGGGGAGATGTGCCACATACGTACATACATCAATTTTTTGTAATATGTGTGGGTTCTTTCCACGTAAACAGTGCAGTTACAATCGTCTACTGTGTGTATCTGAATAACCCAATTACTGCTGTCCTTCACTTGAGACAGTTCCACACCACCAGTCAGAGACGTTAATCACACCCACCGTTATCTAAGATTAACACAGCTATTTCATGGAGACTACGAAAATATTCAGATTTCATAAGTCCCCCAAATAAAAAATAAGAGTAGTCATAACATTTGTGAGAGAACTAGTTCTGTATTTGTTTTTCGCATTTACCACTATATATTTCCCGTGTGTCTTTCCTAAAATAAGCTCGTATAGCATATTGAACTGTGTTTACGACACAATAAATTCTTTTAAAGCTGAGGGCCTCATGAGCTAAATGAAGAAGAGAGTTTGAACTACAGGGTGAGGCATAATAAAGAGCGATTTTTGAAAAGCTGTTAAATAAAGACACTTTTTCTATTTCATAATCTTATAATATACGAAAAAGTGTTTTCTGTAACAGTAAAACGTCAGTTACTTTTTCACCGAGTGAGGTGGCGCAGTGGTTAGCACACTGGACTCGCATTCGGGAGGACGACGGTTCAATCCCCTCTCCGGCCGTCCTGATTTAGGTTTTCCCTGATTTCCCTAAATCGCTTCAGGCAAATGTCGGGATGGTTCCTTTGAAGGGCACGGCCGATTTCCTTCTCCATCCTTCCCTCACCCGAGCTGGCGCTCCGTCTCTAATGACCTCGTTGTCGACCGGACGTTAAACACTAATGTCCTCCTCCTCCTCCTCAGTTACTTTTTCAAGATAACTGTCTTATTATGGCGTCCGCTTAGAAGCACGCATTCCTCCAGCCAGACCTTGTACTGACTCATCACACTTCCTGTCGCGTCCACTCTTTCAGGGCTTCAGTTGTTCGAGGTGGGTTATCTTGCTAAACTTTCCGCTTCAGATAACCCCAAAGAAAAAGTCACAAACATGTGACGTCCAGTGAACAAGAGGGCCATGCAATGTACCCATTTCGGGAGGCCATATCTTTGGAAACAAACGACTGACAATATTCATGCTTACTAGCGTATCTCTGCGAAGTCACTGTTACAACTTAAAAATCGTTTGGCCTTATGATCCCTAATTGAAGACATTACGAACCACACAGTAACTTTTGCCCAGTGCAGTGGTTGCTGATGCAGTTCTCTAGTATTAACGTCACTGCAAAATCGAAAGTTCTGCTTGTTCACATAACTGGAGAGACGGAAGTGAGCTTCATCCCTCATCCACAAACGGTTTACAATGTCCTGGTCCCGAATAATCATGACCAAAACTTTTAATTAGAAGCGGCTGCGGATCACATAATCTATTCCCTTAAGGACCTGTACCGTTTAGATTTTGTAGGGGTGAAAGTGCAAATCCTGGGGTAAAATCCTTCCTACCGTTCTCTTTGAAATCCCAAGTGTAGCGCTGTGCCGGCGAACTGAGCGACGAGTGTGTCTCTCAATGGCAACTCTAAAGGCTAGGCGCAGCGCAGCGCGCGTTTTTGCAACTTCACAGGTTCAAATGGGACAGCGCAAACTGCGACGCGACGCGACTGGGACGCGACACGCGCCTGCGCCAGGTCGTGCGGCTTTGTGGTAGCGGCGCAGTTTCTCGCGCCGCGCGTCACGCGGGTACTGACGGATGTGTGAGGCGGGGAGCGGGAGGGCAGTTCTGCCATATACTCACTTCGGCATGGCGCATACGGGCAGTGGAAGTATTGTCCATCCGAAGAGTACGGCCTGTAATGTAAACTGAAGTTTTCTATCACTGAGCAGTGTTCTTTTTTTCGCTGTTTAAGCGCTCCGTCCATTTTCGTTAGCACGTAATAGTTTTCATTTACATACATATGTACAGTTCTTTTGTTTTGTATATTCTTTGTCAAAAAACCCAATGCACAGTTCAATAACCGGTGAGCCATTAGCCACTGAAAGTATATCGTCTGCCTCCACAATTATTTCAGAACGTAAGAAGGGACAGACGATTTACCGTGAGGGTAGTGAATAAGGAAGTAAGGAATATTATAAAATCGTGTCATCTAGAAGCAAGACAGGAAAGTAAAACAAGGTTACCTACTTGCTGCCTCTTATGCTGAAGTATCTCTGCGATCCATTACAAAAAGTCGGAAAGGCATAATTTCCACAGGTATGACCCCTTTGCGCTCCTGGTAAAAAGCGTCCGAGATAGTAAAACTTAAGTACTTCATATCATCATGTGGATATGGGTCTAATAAGAGACGTTATACTTCGTACATGTGGACGTGACATTTCCATTGCAAGCCCGAAATAGTCGAGAAGCCCTCGTAAATAACGATGTTTTAATCGGCTCTTCGTGACGAGGAAAAGTATTTCAGTGGTTGCATACACGCTATCAGCATTAATAAACTAATTACACAACAGGCTACACAAAGGAATTAGTGGTCGGTACTATTATAAAAGTAGGAATATCCTGAAAGAGTGTGGTGATATGTAGAAATGTAATGGTGACAATGTTTTCGGAACGATGTGAACTCTTCCTCTCACAAAGCACACTTGCTGGCTTCCGCATTCCTGTCGCGCGATTTATTCGCAGCTGCTGACGATACACTGGCCATTGTGTTGTGCCACGTATCAGTTGTTTACTTTTCTCAGTAACAACTATTTTATTCGCGAACCACGGTCTGTCAGTTTGGCAAGGCGTTGGTGAGGAACCGGGATCAGTAGTGTGCGTGGTATCCCGCCTGAAGACCACGCTCTTCATTACTTTGCTATTGCTCAGATGAAGGAAAGGAATAAAACTCTTTGGTAAGTTTCCATTTCAGTCGCTCGGTGTTAAAAATAAAATGGGTTGTGAGATTCAACAAAAATTCCAACAGAATTAGCGATTTATTTTCGTGTGAGTTGTTAACCTCGTCTCATTCGAAGATGCAATACCATTTGCGAGTAACGGCCACACTTCTCTTGTTGAAGGGTTTGAGAGCACTTCTTTTGCCAAAACACAATATGATTTGCATAAACTCATTTTTGCAGCAGTTATTGTGACACACTGTTTTAGAAATCTGTCTCATTAAACAAGTAATTGGCGACCAGAGAGCCGAATATCTTACCAAAAAACTCATTGTGACGGTTTGTGGCAACATAAGAGAAGAAATTTCATGTTTACTTTCTTATTAGGACACTCTTGTCTCACTAGCTGTCGATAACTCTAAAAAAAATAGACAGTGGAATGAAAAAAAAATAAATAGGGAAGTGTAACTACTGATATACCGTGATAGATAAGAAAGCTCAGTGTGTTTACGACGTGGCAAAGTATGGTTCAAATGGCTCTGAACACTATGGGACTTAAAATCTGAGGTCATCAGTCCCATAGAACTTAGAACTACTTAAACCTAACTAACCTAGGGGCATGACACACATCCATTCCCGAGGCAGGATTCGAACCTGCGATCGTAGCGGTCGCGCGGTTCCAGACTGAAGCGCCTAGAACCACTTGGCCACACCGGCCGGCGTGGCAAAGTACTCTCTTCCTTGTGTCATCATTCACCAAAATCTTGTTTCGATGTCTCGAGTGGTTTAGGAAATACCAGTGATGTAGGAATATTTCATTCCCGTGGCGTAAGATTGGGAGTGAATGCTCTACATGGGATCCATTTTCTCGAAATCGAAGACAGATGGAGACCTCCTCCTAAGTCTAAACAAAAATTTAATATGTTAGCTGAATTTCATACTCATAAACATATGGTGTAATACTCACCAAACGCAAAATCATAGCGCCCCCTATTTTTCATTGCAAACTTTTTGAGTTTTGCGTAGTGACTTACTAAAATGTGTAGATCACAGTAAGCATGACTATTAGCCAGATGATAGGCACTTGGCCAAGAAGTTCACACGTAAAGCCACAAGTACGGAAAAAAATCAAATATTTTCAGTGAATAGTTTCTGTAAATTATTAGAGAAAGATAAAAAGGTGCGCGCCCTACGGTTCTGTCAGCGCAGAGCGTCGCCAGTCGGCGCGTGCTAAGTACGGTGTACGTGTCGCAATATGCACTGCAGCCGCGCGACTCGTGCGGCACGTGCGTGTCGCGCTGTAGTGTCGTGTCAAATCACACGTGCTATACGCGTTTCATTTGGCGTACACGTTCGATGTTTTTCAGGCGAGCGCACAGTTTTTGGTCTCCCAGTTGGCGCCGTCTCCTCAATGTTCCCCAGCCACATTTTAATCGCCCAGGCAGGTGCAGCGGCCAATTTCGATTAACGCTGAAGTGGTTGCGGATTGCACGTCGTGCTAGCTGGTACGAACTACCGTTTTGATAAAATGCTTTGACAGTATACGCTCCATTATGACTAAATGCTATTTCGCGTCAAACGTAACTGAAGCTATCCCCTCCACCTCTATCCGACGCAGCTTGATTCACTCGCTTTTTAAAATCGCTAGATATTATATCTCACAGTGCATAAAACTATAAAAAGGTAGCACGTGCAAGAATGTAATGAATCATGAAGAAATCCCAAGAAAGATCATCGAAATGCCAGCAAGATTATTACCGAAGTAGACGCCTTGTGATTAACCGAAGAACCTTAACTTGGAAGCCACGGTCACATTATTTGCTACTTGTGGATGTCTGCTCATGTCCGAGAAAAGTGAACTAATAATACAAATTAAGCCCATAATACTGAAGTAGCCAGATCAGTTATTCATGTTTTCCGAGTGAGCTACGTGGTGTGCTTACAATTTAAAGCCACAGTGGCCACAAGACGGCAGCCTTTTCTGATGAACGGAGTGCTCCAGTATTCATCTACAGACAAGAAAACGAAGTAAACGCGCTCTCATACGGCTTCTATTTGACTTTCTCTGCAGGAAAGCCACAACAAACGACAAGACTGAAAAAATACTTGCATTAAGGTCTATGTCCATTCTGTTTGAATGTTTTTTGTTTTGTCACATTTTGCCTGATAAAGAGGTGATAGCTCGAAACGCGTTGCAATATTAAATAATTTAAGTAAGTGAACTGGTAGGAATTTCTGAAAAACCTGTTTGTAAAGTCCTGTGATAATATTCTTTTGTACTCGCTTTCGAAAGATGTATTCGAATCCAGACCGATTGCTTCGGTTTACGCTTTCGACGGCACCACCTCAGAATGGGTTTTTGATGTCGCCGTAGAGAACGTCACAACTACTTCTCACCTCAGTTGTGTACAAAACGGTGGGACCCCGAGTGAGTAAACAAAAGAGTTACTATAACGGATTCAGTTTTTAGACTACAATAACGCACCGATAACTGATTACCGCCCGAATGCACGGTTATAGGTTGCGGGACTGAATACACGCAAAAGATAACAGCAGGAACGAATCGCCTTACGTAACAGGTTAAAGAGTGACTGATACGGCGCACTCGGAGTGTCTCTTAAAAACAGTGTAAATTACCAGTCTGTGTGAGAGGATCTCTTGAAAAATACTCAGCCAGTAAGCAACTATGTCGTTGCACTATACGATAGGTATCGACTGGCTTTATTACCTCATTCTGCCTGAAGTAAAACGTGTGAAAATGTAATTTTATTTACGTTTCGTACTCCTAACACAAAGTACCTCTTAGAAAGCCACCGAATGGTTTTATAAAATAAGGGCAACAAAATATATTAGGAAAATACTTTAATCGGTCTTCATGATCAACTCCATTAGCCACGATACACTTCTGGCTACATTTATAAAGCTGGAACTGTTCTTCGGACAGATTGAAGCATTACCGCCACACTACTTCGGATGTCTGTTCGGATACCAACCACACAGCTATACCCAAGTACCGTAAAGGCTACCTAAACCGTTCTGGATTGAACTATTAGTACTACGTTTTTTTGAGGATCAACCTCAATAGCCACGAGGCTAACGATGTAGCTTGGATTCATATGGGAAACGATTTCGATAAGGGAGAAACCACGAATAGATCTTACATCAAACCCCCTCCATCCTTTCTGGTGCGATAGAAACGCTTGCATATAATTTTATATGCAGGGAACAAAACCAGATCTAGACGTAGGGTGGAAAAAAGTTAGCATAAATCAAGAGAACCACCCACAACGTTAATAAATATTGAAGGCATCTTATGTTCGTCACTCTTCTTTTAACCTGTAGTGCAAAGTGTCGAATATTTCGAGAGGTGGGACTGTCCCCCAAAACAAGAAAAAAAATCCATTACACGTTGTAACATTACAGGACATATTGGGACATATTGAAGTATTCGATACTGTAGGCTTTTAGGGGATGTCGATACAGATATGCAAAATGTAAAGGGAAACTTTGGTGATGTTTAAATATTGTACTGTGTCAATATTAGGACTTTTGCACAGAAAGAACAAAAATAGAATTAATGTAAATATATATTAGTGTTAGTAACCTATTTTCATTCAATTTTGTAATTATATTTCATTTTGTAAAAGAAAGACTCACTGTTTGCTGTAGCTCTGATTAATTGTATAAATTATCAGTTTTGAGCTAAATTATTTCGTATAATATGGACAAGATACTTTTAAAAACTCACCAGCTAAAGAGAAAGTCTGGAAATGAACGTTTAATGCACACTTCTGGAACTTTCAATGGAGAAATTGTATATTATGATCGCAAAAATAGGAAAACTTGTGAAAACTGTTTCATAACCTAATTTCGAGAGACGATTTGTATCAAGAACTATTGCTAAAAAGATTTATTTACGTTTTGAAACACGATTTAAATCATTTTACATATAAATAGTTGTTCTAAATCACTCAAGAAATATCCAGAATCAAATGTCAAGATATTTCTGGAAACACCGTTACAAATCTGGTGAAGGTTATCCAGAAGCTGGTAGAAAAATGTTATAAAATCTATTTGGAAATTATGCTTGTAAGAATTTATATGTACTGATCCTCTTACTTACTTTAATCTGTACTAAAATTCTGTGATGTCTAATTTAGTTTTAAGTCGTGAATTGCTATCGTATTGTAAACAAAACATTGTCAAAGACTCTCATTGTTTGGAAAGATATTAATACACCTAGGAGTTGTCAGTTGCCAGTTCGGATATGCAGTGCGGTTAGCTCGGAGAGTCAGTTGTTGAGTCTGTGAAGTCTGTCAGTTCTGTTTGTATATAAACGTCTGTAACGAAGAATTACTTGTTGTCGTCAGTATGAACTCAAGACCTTTTGCACGAAGCAGACACCTCCTAATGCAACGTTTTAACTTGGTGTTGAGGAGCTGAAATGTTATAATTTGGTGCAGAAAGTCCTGGGACGTTATAATTTGTTGAGGAAGCTGGGATGTCATAATTTGGTGGAGGCGCTGGAGCTGGGATATTTTAATTTGGTGGAGGAAGCAGACGATTTGACGACCACCCAGTGATTCTTCAAAATAAAATACGTCTCTTCTCGGATCACAAGAAGTAAATACGTCGATTCTGGGGTCACAAGAAGAGAAGTGAATCAACCGAGTGAAACCATCC
Source organism: Schistocerca gregaria (assembly GCF_023897955.1). Lineage (NCBI taxonomy): Eukaryota > Metazoa > Arthropoda > Insecta > Orthoptera > Acrididae > Schistocerca > Schistocerca gregaria. The sequence goes on from NW_026061898.1 coordinate 2,124,476, forward strand.
TGGAATTGAAGAAATTTCGCAAAACACGGACACCAACGACCGCCGACAGACACTAAGATAAGTAACTGCTTCCTAAAATAATGGAAAAAGACGCAGATTTCAGTATTGACAGCGGTGTAGCGAGTACACCTATTAGGGAAAGTGCTTCTGACAGTGTAGGAATGTTGGAAATGTTAAAACAAATGTTTTCAGAGTTAAACTCGAAGATGGACGATTCTCGTGCCGAATTACGTCAACAAATTGAACAGACACAACAACAGATGGACAGGTCGATTTCGAAGGCTGTGTGTGATTTAAAATCAGAAATAAACTCAAATACAGAACAGATTGCTCACACTAATCAGGTTCTCGAAGAATGGCGAATTACTTTTGAGTCAAACCAAAAAGAACTTAGTTGTCGTGTGGACACGGTTGAGAGCAAAATTCCTGTCCTTGAAACTGATTTAAGTTACGAAATTTCAAATAACCAGTCAAAACTTAAAAAAGTTGTTGATTTTGTAAATGAGGAAAATTCTCAATTGAGAAATGAATTTGACCAGACAAAACGATTTTTTGAAAACGAAATTGAATCTTTCAAATCTGATACGGAATCTGATACGGACAAAAAGGTCACAGAAATTTGTAGTAGAGTAGGTAATGTCGAAAAAACTGCAGACAGAAAATTTGTAGAAATACAAGAAACTATGTTTCAAAAAGGTTTTAGTAATAGTTGTAATGGGGTATGGGGAAATTTTCCAATTAAAACTTATCCCGGTGACAAGAATATACACCCAAAAGACTTCATGCAATTCTGCAAGGAGCAGTTCACGTCCATAATGACAGATAGTGTTAAGATAAAATTTGTAAAGAAATTACTTGATGGTGAGGCGCTTTCGTGGGCCAATCAGAATTGTTATACGGAAATGTCCTTTGAAGATTTCGAAAAATGTTTTCTAACCAAATTTTGGTCTGAAACTGAGCAAGCTCGAATCAAAAGTGAATTCTTGAATGGTCCTAGTTACAGAGAATCTGATGGGTCAATGAAAGCCTATTGTGAGAAACAGTTGCAAAAATTAGTGCATCTGGATAAGCCATTTGATGAGCTAACTCAAATTGATGCTCTAAACCGGAGACTTCCGAAAAGAGTACAATGGGGTTTAGTATATGGTCCAGATGAGTCCATAGAACAATTCTTGAAATATGTGGACAAACTTGATAGAGCCTTTGAACAAAACAACACATTCAACGACTTTGTAAGTTCATCACACAGAGGGTGGGAACCGAACCGTGCAAATAATAACAGTAATAGTGAACGAAGAAACTTTAACAACAACAGGGATAATTATAATAGCAATGACAGAAGAAATTTTGGTAGGAATGATCAGCACTTTAATTCAAACAGAGAATGGGAAAATCGAAACAGGTCCTGGGGTAATGACATGAGAGAAGGTAACCCGAGGCAGGGAAACGACAGACATAGGCCTTTAAACGACTAAATGCTCCACTGGGAGTCTGTCAGTTTGGGGCAAGGAATTTTCAAAATCAGGCTAATTTCACCCGGAACAGACAGCACTATAATCAGAGACCTAACCGGTATAGACAGTATGCTATGATCGATCTGTAGATAGAGGTAATGAAAAAATTAAATTTGACAGGAAATTTTGGAATGTCATCAGAGAAAATACTAGAAACAACTGTAATAGGAACCAGGCTACCGTTTATGAAGTAGGCCTAGAAGATGATATAATTGCAAATTTATATAATCAAGAAGAAGCACCTAATGCTGAAATGAGAGGTAAGAATAACTTTGATAATTTTGGATTGTACAAACTTATGTGTGGTGATGTTTTAGATGTAAGTTGTCATAATGATGTTCGTACTGAAGTTTCTGGAAAGTCTGATATTCATGTGGATGTGGTTGGTGAAGATGGTGTTGTGAGTAATGTTGGTGATACTAGTAGTGTTTGTAGTGTAAGCTCAGGCAATGATGATGATAATGTTGATGTTAAGGCTAATGGTGATTATGTACTAGAAGATTTTGATGGTGAATTGGATGGAATAGTTTATGTTGAGGTTAAGGAGGATGTTATAAGCAATAGTGTTGAGCATAGTTGTGCCAGGAACTCTAACTACATTCCACATGAGAATCAGATTGTGCCAGTTCAGCTTAGTAATACATCAGGAGACAGGGGGGTTGATTGTGCTGATGCATCTGTGATTATTTTGAAATCTGTTTGGGACAAATTTAAAGATTACAGTGATGACAATGATGTTAAGATCAAATTAAGGGAAATTTGTGAACCAGTTTCTGCTTTTAAGCCTAATGAAATCATCAAACGGGGTACTAGTCAGGATGTGAGTGAGGTAAATAGTAATCCAGACATTCCAGTAAATTCCAGTAGACCTAGAAGTTTGAAGAAAGTATTGCCTAATAAAGGAAACCTTAATATGGAACAGAGGTATGATGAGATAGCAGAAGATCTTTTGTATGAAGAACAGGAAGAAAGGGAAAACACCACTATGGGTTGTCCATACATAAAAATTAAAGCTGCAGGTTGGGAAGGGTATTGTTTGATTGACACATGGAGTCCAATTAGTGCCATTTCAAGCAAATTAAGAGATATAATTAACCATGATCCTGACTTTGTTGAATTACCTGTTGTTGGAATAAAAATTAGAGGCATTACTGGCAAACTGAGCAAAGTTGTTAATAGACAGATGTTGTTGTCCTTCAGTATAAATGATGTACAGTTTACTCAAGGATGTCCTGTAATAAGTGACCTAAATGAGAATGTACTGTTGGGTATGGACTGGATATTAAAAGCTAATGCAGCATTTGATTGGGAAAAGAGTTTGTTTACCTTTATTGATCCTAAGACGAGAGTATGTTCCAGTACTGACATGTCGGTTCAAAACTGTGCTCATAAGGGAATTGAAATTAGGGACGTTACATTTTCTAAAGACAGTTGTTATTGTGTAGAGGAAATTACTGAGGAGTATGATGATGGAGAATATGGGGATATAGTTCAAGAAAAATTACGGGAATCAGATAATTTGAACCAAGAACAGAAGGTAGAGTTATAAAGATTATTGTGGAATTACTGTGATGTTTTTGATGATAGACCTGGCAGAGTAAAGAATTACCAATGTAAACTCAGGTTAAAACCACATGAGGCATTCTTTATAAAACCTTATAGTGTACCCATTGCAAAGAGAAAAGATGTAGAAAAGGAACTTCAAAAGATGGAAGAGTTGGGCATCATTGAGAGAAGTAAGAGCCAATACAATAATCCTTTGGTAGTGGTTGCAAAACGTGATGGCAGTGTCAGGCTTGTACTAGATTCAAGACACCTAAATAAGTATGTGGAAAGAGAGACCGATCATCTCGAGAATATGGACGAACTACTTCATAAATTTGAAAGAATGAAATACATGACCAGTTTAGATCTCACACCAGGATTTCACCAAGTACAATTAGAAAATGATTCCAAAAAGTATACTGCCTTTTTGTATGGGGGAAGATGTTACCAGTATTGTGTGGTACCATTTGGGCTGAATGTCTCAGTAGCCGAATTCATTAGAGCACTTGACTTTGTTTTGGGAAAAGATCTTTTATCAAAATTAACTGTGTATGTAGATGACATTTTGATCACTGGAGAAACTTGGGAAGAACATGTTAATACTTTGAGGGAGGTTTGCAATAGATTAAGGAAAGGGGGAATGTCACTTAAATTATCTAAATGTAAGTTTGGTATGAAAAAATTGAAGTTTCTGGGGCACAGTATTTCTGAGGATGGTATTTTGCCAGATCCTGAAAAACTCAAGGCAATTGCAAAATTCCCAATTCCAAAAACCAAGAAACAACTCAAGTCAATTTTCGGGATGTGCGGTTACTACAGAAAGTTCATTAGTACCCAAGCTCTAATTGCTCCAAGTCTTAACAGATTGCTGAAGAAAACGCAATGTGGGTTTGGGATCAGGAATGTGAAGCTGCTTTTGAAGAAATAAAAACACAGTTATGTAACAGTAAAATTTTGTACCATCCTGATTTAAGTTTACCTTTTTGCATTATGGCAGATAGTAGTGATTATGGCCTAGGTGCTCACCTTTTCCAAGAAGTAAATATAAATGGGAAAATAGAACACAGGTCTATTGCTTTTGCTAGTCAAACCTTGAAAGAACATGAGAGGCAATACACTGTTACTGAGAAAGAGCTTTTGGCCATTTACTGGGCATTTTCTAAATTCAGAAATTGTTTATTGGGAAACCAGGTAGTTGTCTACACACACCATAAGGCATTAATTTATATTCAAGAATGTAGGTTGCATCATGGAAGGATTACCAGGTGGGCACTCTTGTTACAACAAATTAATTACTCAATAAAATATCTTAGAGGACCCGATAATGTAGTTGCTGATGCTTTATATAGACTACCTGTGGGGGGTGACTTTGAAGATGACAGTGGGGAATGTGAAAAAGAATTCAAAATTATGTATTTAAGAGGGGTGGACAATGAACAAGAAATCAGAGACATTTGTAATGACATCCGACGGAATCAGAACCACGATGAGAACTGTAAACTGGTCAAAAGTTATTTAGGGAAATAGGGACATGAAAAAGTGGGAGATTATTACAAAATCTACAAAGGGATTCTATTCAAGAGAAACAGTGTAGATAGCGATGTATGGAAATTATGTTGGTCTGAACAGTACATCAATGTACTCATCAAGTACATTCATGAAAGTTTTGGTCATTGTGGGATTCAAAAGTGTATCCAGAAAATCCAAGAAAATGTGTACTTTAACAACATAGCCAGGAGGGTTAGAAAAATTTTAACGGGTTGTGACAGGTGCCAAAGAGTAAAAGTATCCAACCAAACTTGTCGAGGATTGATGCAAAACATCTTACCGAAAGAACAACACGAGTTTGACGCTGTCAAATTATATGGACCATTACCGAAGACCAGAGGAGGCTATTGCAACATTTTTGTTATGGTTGATGTTTTTTCAAAATTCATTAAGTCATACCCTCTTCGCAAGGCAAACAGTAAGAGCATTATTTCAAAAATCAGAGGAGACTATTTTGGCAGGGTTGGAAAACCTCAGAAAATATTATCAGACAATGGGACTCAATTTACTTCTGGAGTATGGAAAGCTTTTGTTGAAGATGAAAATATAAGTCACATTCTTATTTCAGCTTATCATCTGTCAGGAAACCCTTCGGAGAGATACATGAGGGAAATTGGGCGATTCTTTAGAACCTACTGCAATACTGATCATGCTAGTTGGATTGACTATGTTGAGAAATTCGAAGATGTTGTGAACAGCCTACAGCATTAGTGTTTTCGCCGTATGAAATACAGTATAATAGCAAACCACCACATCCAATTAGTGATTTCATTGATTTTCCAGTATGCAAACCATTAAGTACTCAAGAGAGAGAGAGGAAATAGTGAGAAAGACCATGAAATCTCAAGGTGATAAGAGGAAATGTAGACGTGACAAAAGATTGGAGCCTACTCAATTTAAAATTGAAGACTTGGTCCTTGTTAAAACACAAGAGAAGTCTAAAGCCATCAGTGGTGAATTAAAAAAGTTTTTTGACATATACATTGGACCTTTCAAGATTCAGGACAATCCTCATCCAAATGCTTACCATCTAGTCTACCCAAATTCTTGGAGACTGTTTGACCTACAAAACGTGACCGAACTGAAATTGTATAAAAAAATGTAAAAAAGTGTTTTAGATAATAGATGTTTATAGACTTTTATATGTAATCTTACCAGGATATTTTTGTATACTTTGTTATGTTGTATTTATCTGATTCCTCAGGGGAGCATACATTCTTTGTGTGCTAAGTGTTTGGCGAGCACTAGGTCCCCTAGCTATGCAATTGTCATATTTCATGTTAGTATTCTGGCATTGCATCTTACACTTATTCTGTGATCCTGTATAATCAATTTTCTCCACCTGTCAGTCTATCCTCTCTTAGCTTTAAGAAATTATTTAGAGTAAATTTTCTTGAGTAATTAGACTTTAGAGAATTCAAATTTCTGTGTCCTTAAAAACCGGTGCACCGACTATTAAATGCTTTTGCTAATGTTTAACTGGGTTTGACCACTGTGTGCTGTATATTCATAGCGGACTGTGCTATTGCAGCCTGTGATTGCATGCAGTGTATATGGAAACCATACGGACTGTGAAGATGAGACTGAAATACAGTGTGCGGCATTGAGGTATACCGACCTTTAACGAAGAAGATCACTGACCTTCAAGAAAGAAGATCACCGGTCTTCAAGAAAGAAGACACCAAAGATATGTGTAAAACTTTTCTGTTTTGTAATGTAAGGACATCAACCCTTCCGTGTTTCACGTGGAAGTGCTGATGGGGGGGTTGTGTAACATTACAGGACATATTGGGACATATTGAAGTATTCGATACTGTAGACTTTTAGGGGATGTCGATACAGATATGCAATATGTAAAGGGAAACCTTGGTGATGTTTAAATATTGTACTGTGTCAATATTAGGACATTTTGCACAGAAAGAACAAAAATAGAATTAATGTAAATATATATTAGTGTTAGTAACCTATTTTCATTCAATTTTGTAATTATATTTCATTTTGTAAAAGAAAGACTCACTGTTTGCTGTAGCTCTGATTAATTGTATAAATTATCAGTTTTGAGCTAAATTATTTCCTATAATATGGACAAGATACATTTAAAAACTCACCAGCTAAAGAGAAATTCTATATTATGATCGCAAAAATACGAAAACTTGTGAAAACTGTTTCATAACCTGATTTCGAAAGACGATTTGTATCAAGAAATATTGCTAAAAAGATTTATTTACGTTTTGAAACACGATTTAAATCATTTTACATATAAATAGTTGTTCTAAATCACTCAAGAAATATCCAGAATCAAATGTCAAGATATTTCTGGAAACACCGGTACAAATCTGGTGAAGGTTATCCAGAAGCTGGTAGAAAAATGTTATAAAATCTATTTGGAAATTATGCTTGTAAGAATTTATATGTACTGATCCTTTTACTTACTTTAATCTGTACTAAAATTCTGTAATGTCTAATTTAGTTTTAAGTCGTGAATTGCTATCGTATTGTAAACAAAACATTGTCAAAGACTCTCATTGTTTGGAAAGATATTAATACACCTAGGAGTTGTCAGTTGCCAGTTCGGATATGCAGTGCGGTTAGCTCGGAGATCCAGTTATTGAATCTGTGAAGTCTGTCAGTTCTGTTTGTAAATAAACGTCTGTAATGAAGAATTACTTGTTGTCGTCAATATGAACTCAAGACCTTTTGCACGAAGCAGACACCTCCTAATGCAACGTTTTAACTTGGTGTTGAGGAGCTGAAATGTTATAATTTGGTGCAGAAAGTCCTGGGACGTTATAATTTGGTTGAGGAAGCTGGGATGTTATAACGTGGATCGGGAAATGCATACTTTCTGTGATCTGTACACTTGTCCATACGAGCCGTCCATCCTGATATCCGTTAATGACATTTCTCATATGAGGTGCTCAACGTGACGTTCCTCCAATGGAAATGTATCGCTCTGATCCTCAGCTTAAGAGATCACGCACTCTCCGAAATACGCTTGCTCGTAGTTGCGTCGAAGACGCGATCCTGTAGTGTCTGGGTATCATTGACCGGCGTGGCGTCGGCTGAAATGTTACAAGCAATCTGGGTTGCTCCATCCATTGATAAACTAACACCACCCACTCCTTATGACGGAGAAATGCTGGAAGACGATTCTCATCACTTTATTAAACTCTCATTAATATACTTGATTTTCACTATTGTGCCTGATAAAAATTCCAGAGGTTGTGTGTCTTAACTTACATCACTTCAGCTGAGAGAATTCGTGGGAACCTCGGAGTTCGTTTCCCCAAGAGTTGTAGAACGTCAGAGGCACACAACAATGGGAATAAGGGAGGGACAGCCTGCTCACCGCTCAGAGCATTGAGTCCCCGGTTATAAGTCCGGCAGGGCAGCTACATTGGGGCCCGCAGGGGTCACGCGCCGTTTGGAGGAGGGTGGGATCTTTGGTGTTGCGTGCGCTACTGGCGGCTAGCAAGTCTGAGTCTCAAGACCCGGCGTTAATTCCTTAGCTTTCTGGGATTGTGACTCGCGACGTCGCGCCAAAGGTACCCAGTGCTGCCGCTAGGTGTCACACTCAGCGAGTCGGCACCAGAGACGGAGAGAGAGAGACAGAGAGAGAGAGAGAGAGAGAGAGAGAGAGAGAGAGAGAGAGAGGCCAACGCCGCGACTGTGCGGCAACCGGGTTTCTCTCCAAAAATGTAGCGGAACATACGAATGGATGACAGCCAAGCGCAAACTCTGTTGTTGTACCTCTGACACTGAGGCAAGAACGTAAGATCAAATTGCGGAAAATGAGGTAGTAAACGAGTTTTGAAGTATTGTACGCTTACTGAATCTATAATGCACCTCCCTAGCGCTATTTACGCTAACAGTGTATACAGTTCTGTACAGACAAAGTAAAAATGTACATACATCAAAAAAGTTTCGCATCACCTCGGCTCCAAGAGCTCCGGAACCTGTACACAAAATTGGAATTGAGATCAACATGAATATCCTTTGCACCCTTTTTATTGCTAATGAAAGTCAGGCATTGCATCTTGTACCACCATACAGGGACACCTTCGGAGGTGGTGGTCAACATTGCTGTACACACCTCTCCCTCTAATAGCCAGTAGCACGTCCTATTGCATTGATTCGTGCCTGTATTCGTAGTGGCATTTTAGCCATAAGTTCATCAAGGCACTGTTGGTCGAGATTGTCCCACTTCTCAACGGCGATTGGGCGTAGATCCCTGAGAGGGTTGGTGCGTCACGTCTTCCATAAACAGCCCTTTTCAATCTATCCCAGACATGTTCTATAGCGTTCATGTCAGGAGAAGATGCTGGCCACCCTAGTCGAGCGATGTCGTTATCCTGAAGGAAGTCATTCAAAGGATGTGCACGATGGGGGTGCGAACTGTCGTCCATGAAGACGAATGCCTCGCCAATATGCTGCCGACATGGTTGTACTATCGGTCGGAAGGTGGTATTCACGTATCGTACAGCCGTTACGGCGCCTTCCATGACCACCAGCGGCGTACGTCCGCCCTCCATAATGCCATCCCAAAAGAGAAGGGAACCTCCACCTTGCTGCACTCGCTGGACAGTGTATCTTGAGGCGTTCATCCTGACCGGGTTGCCTCCAAACACGTCTCCGACGATTGTCTGGTTGAAGGCATATGCGACACTCATCGGTGGATAGAACGTGATGCCAATCCTCAGCGGTCCATTCTGCGTGTTGTTGGGCCCACCTGTACCGAGCTGCAAAATGTCGTGGTTGCAAAGATCGACTTCGCCATGGACGTCGGAAGTGAAGTTGCGCATCATGCAGCCTGTAGCGCAAAGTTTGAGTCGTAACAAGACGTCCTGTGGCTGCACGAAAAGCATTATTCAACATGGTGGCGTTGCTGTCAGAGTTCCTCCGAGCCATAATCCGTAGGATACGGTCATCCACTGCAGTAGTAGTCCTTGGACGGTCTGAACGAGGCATGTCATCGACATTTCCTCTGTCTGTGTGTATCTCCTCCATACCCGAACAACATAGCTTTGGTTCACTCCGAGACGCCTGACCCCTCCCTTGTTGAGAGACCTTGTTGGCACAAAGTAACAGTGCGGACGCGATAGAATACGGTATTGACCGTCTAGGCATGGTTGAATTACAGATAAGACGAGCCGTGTACCTCCTTACTCGTGGAATGACTGGAACTGATCTGCTGTGGGATTTCCAGCTATTTTGGTGGAACGAATTATGTTTGCAGAAACAAAATAATATAGTCACATAAAACTCTCAGAGTTCATGTGATTAAAGTGAAAGAGCAAATAAATATCGTGATAAGCATCCTTCACAGAAATAGATTATAGTACTTAAAAATTCAAAAGGATAGACTGTATCTGCAGAACGATCTGCTGGTCAACTGCAAATGTGTATTGATTGCCCTTTTTGTACATACTCTAGTCACTGTGAATGTCGAGTAATTCTTTTTTCTCCATTACATGGAGAAACGAACATATAAAGCGCACCAGTATTACTGATGGAACCTTCTGGCAGATTATTCTAGTTCTGAGAGGACGTCTCATCGCAGCGCACTCTCTGCTGCAGAGTGATATTCTTTCTGGGAGTTTTATTAGTATAGACAAGTCATTTCACATGTCTGAATCAAATTTTAATTTATTTGATTTGACTCAAATAAAATCGTATTTTCATTAGAATATTATAATTCAGTATTTCCAGTTGACAAAAAAATACAATATTAATACAATTAAAGAAACTGCTGAAAATGAGGTTCTAACCTCGAGACTGTTTCAATATGAAACTCAAATACTTACGAATAGATTTGTATTTAAGTGAGCCGGAAAAATATCTCCCTTTTTTAGAATTAACAATTTTGAGTTTTACAAAATTGTCACGTTGTTTTAGTAAACTGATGTCTGGGCACAGATTTTCGAATTACATAAATGTACGTAAAGGAAATCCAACGGCCAGTCCACAAGCTCCTCTAGCCACATAACAACGTATATATACGCTCACAAGCGTAAAATCTATACCAGCTGCTGTCTGAGCAGGGTGAAAGCACATACAGAGCGCATAACAAATCCGGCAATAACTCACGCATTACAGTCATTTTCACGCCTTGAAGAAGAAAGTTTTTCCGAGTCTGACATCCAGTGGCACACATAGTGACGTCACGAGTCACGACACCAGGAAGCTCAGAATTTGACGCTGAGTGTCTTACCCGGTAACATCTGGAGAGAACTGACCAGTTCTTGACGAGGAGCGGCCTGCTGCTGTGTGAACCTGACCTGGTGGGGTTCCAGCGGCGTTTGCTTGGCTTGTTGGAAATTCTGAGTTGTTTATACAAGGCTCTGATTCGTCTGCTGTCATTGGACAGAAGTACATAACGTTTTAAATGACATGCTTGTTGCCATGACGGCCCAAACTGAGGAGTTGAATGTGGATGATCGAACACTCTTGGGTCGATCGTCGTAGAGAAGACTTCTCGTGCTCGATCGCTGAGGGGGGGCGAACATTCTGGTGTTCTGCACTAGGAAGTCGTCCCGACAACTTAGCTCGGTCCACAAGTTCCATGGGGGCGCAGATCTCGTGTTGACGCACACATCTTAGTGTTGCAGGCCCTTTGCTGTTCCTTATCCGTATAAACGATTTGTGAGACAATCTGAGCAGTCGCTTAGGTTGTTTGCTGATGACGCTGTCGGTTATCGACTAATAAAGTCATCAGAAGATCAAAACACATTGCAAAGAAATAGATAAATGGCTCTGAGCACTATTGGACTTAACATCTGTGGTCATCAGTCCCCTAGAACTTAGAACTACTTAAACCTAACTATCTTAGGGACATCACACATATCCATGCCCGAGGCAGGATTCGAACCTGAGATCGTAGCGGTCACGTGGTTCCAGACTGCAGCGCCTAGAACTGCTCGGCCACACCGGCCGGCAAACAAATTGCAACGACCATAAGTAACGAAATGTGTGAGGTCATCCACATGAGTGCTAAAAGTAATCCGTTCAACTCCCGTCACACGATAAATCAGTCAAATCTAAAGGCCATACGTTCAACTAAATACCTAGTAATTACAATTCTGAACAACTTAAATTGTAAGGAACACACAGAAAATCATGTGGGGAAGGCTAACCCAACACTGCGTTTTTAGCAGGTACATCGAAAAAGTGCAAAGATGGTAGCATGTTTTGCATCAACGCGAAATAGGGGGGAGAGTGTCACTGAAATGATGGAGGATTTGTGATGGAGATTATTAAAACAAAGGCATTTTTCGTTGCGGAGCAATCTTCTCACGAAATTCCAGTCACCAGCTTTCTCCTCTGAATGCGAAAATATTTTGTTGACGCCGATCTAGATAGGAAGAAACGATCACTATGATAAAATAAGGGAAGTCAGAGCTCGTACAGCCGGTCTCTGTGGCCAACCGGTTCTAGGCGCTTCGGTCTGGAACGGCGCTTCTGCTACGGTCGCAGGTTCGAATCCTGCCGCGGGCATGGATGTGTGTGTGGTTAGGTTCGTTAATGTTTAAGTAATTCTAAGTCCAGAGGAATGATGACCTCAGATGTTAAGTCCCATAGAGCTTAGAGCCATTTGAACCATTTGAAGAGGTCGTACGAAAAAGATGTAGGTGTTTGTTATTTCCGCGCGCTATACGACATTTGGAGAATAGAGAATTTTGAAGGTGGTTCGAAGAACCCTCTGCAAGGCACTTCAACGTAATTAGCAGAGTATCGATGTAGATGTGGATGTAGATCGAGATGGCTAGTAATTGGTGAGCACATTGTAGCGGCACCAATTTGTCTGGGAGATTACCATTTTGTAGTTGTACACCACCGCAGTACCGTAAGATTACGGATACGAAGAGAGGTTCTTTTCATTTTAGTCCCGACAAGGAATCACTACATAGTAAAATTCAGATTCGTAGGGTTTATTCACATTGTAATGACACATTCCGACGCCGAGACATACAACACCTTAAAGGCTGCGCCAAAGATCAAATTGAGAGGGATGTAGGATATAATCTCTGTAATGTTCAAATTGGATTCCCTTTTGTTTCATACTCCAAGAAGGAGCTGAGAGACACTTTCGATTGTTGCCTTGTGGAGGACGGACGTAATTTCGGACTGTGCGGAAAGGCAGCCATGTTGTTAGTAATCATGATTTGTGCGACGAGCAGAGCAAGTCTTATTGTCTTGTGAATAAATAATTTTCGTAACACTTCGATACTTCTCACTATTTTTTAAAGTGACGTAGCATTGTATTTCCTTGGTTTCCACCGTCTACGTGAAGTGAACCGATGCCGACTTAGGAAGGTACACACGGTCAACAAAGAGAAGAACATCGAGGGCGACTAAAGAATTAATATTGTGGCAGAAGGACTAATTCTACGTCTAAGGTGAGAACTCTGATTAAATCAACAGTGACGTAGAATTCAAAAATGTAATTAATCGGAATGGTAAATTATATTACAGGCATATTTCACGCAGCACTGAATTTGTCCACATTCAAGCTGGTTAATACAGCCCGTAAAAAAACAAACGCCTTTCAAAAATTCTGAAGTTACAATTCCATGTCCACAATTTTTCCTGTTTACAAAAAACCAAGAAATTTAATTTTTTTTATTTATTTCGCCTCAACATCGTGGAGGGAATGTGCAGCATGAACACATTATCCTTCCCTGGACATTATGCTTTTGCTGATTGTCAGTATTAGTCTAACATGATAGACAGTTAGTCTATTGGTTTTCTTGTGTATGAAGAAGACTTTTTGCAATAAATCACCAGTTCATTTTTTACTTGAATTTCATTTAAAGAATTTAGTGTTCCTTTCATTCGATTTGCATTATTAATTGTTTTTAAAATACAGTTATTAAGTAATTTTATACAAATTGTTCACCCTAGGACCTCATGTAAGGGCCAAATATCAAGTAGCATATTTCCATTGTATTATGTATATCAAAACTGTATCTAAAGGGATTTGTCAGAGTCTAAATAGTCTCCGACTCTGGTAACGATTTCTAATTTCACATACATGTGATACTGCAAGACTAACGCCTTGAACTGTTCCCATAACCAAAACTACAGGGGACTGAAGTCGAGGGAACAGGGGACCAAGGTGTGCCCCCTCCGCCCCAACCATTCCAAAAGACATGAAGCGTCAGCATCCGATATTCACACACATTGCAGATGAAATGTGACATAATGCATAAACCACATCGGTAGTCTTTACTGATGTGGTACCTCCTCAGACAAGGTAAGCAAAATGTTAACAAGAAGTTGACGATAATGAGCTCCATTAAATGTTTGGAGTAGGATATATGGCCCTAGTAACTTATCACCAAGAATGTCTATCCATTAGTTGACGGAGAAATGAGGTTGATGTACTCTTTGTACACCAGCATACGGGTTTTCATAAGCCCACACGTGCTGAGTATGGAAGTTCACAGCATGACCCTTTGTGAACCGCAAAGGATCAGAGAAATAAATTCTTCGTCGAAAACAGTGGACCTGCAGCACGCTTCTGTATGGGCCAATGACACAACTATGATAGGCTATCGTGGTCCTCTGGCATTAGTGCCTCGATGTGTTGAAGGTGTTACGGATACAGCAATAGCTCAAGCAGTACCAGCCGAACAACAGGATGACTTATGCCTTCTGTTGGTGTCAATCGCCAAATCCCCACACTGCTGTTGCACGTCTTTCGTCCAGCAAATCTGGTATGTCCTCCTGCATCTGAGGTGTGTGAACTGACTCATTCGGTCCACCATTCGTCTTTTGGAAGCTAGAAAATCCGTGTCCTTAAGAAGCCGAAAACTTTGGGTCAACAACTTATCGCATGGTACTCTGCAACGTGGGTATTTTTCTGCGTAGTGGGAACGTGCTTACGGCCTATTTCCAATTGCTAACCCATTGGAGATAATTATATCCGTCATGTCACTTTATGAGTAGTACGCTTCCATTGTTAACAAGCAGAAGAGAAATGGAAAATTTACCAACCTATTCGTACACAGTGCAGTACAAATATCACAGTGACAGTAAACATTGCGATATGACTTACAGGGACTAGATGTTTGTCTGTGAAAGCATGTAATATAGAATAACGTGATGCAATTCTGAAATGTACTTAAATGCCATACTCCGAATAAATAAATGCGATACATACCCATAGTTGCAAGCAATTTACTACAAAATAACACACACTAACAACGCTAAAACTATAGTACATGCAACACAACTGCCTGTAGATTACCCAGTGCTCAGACTTGTGTACACTGGAGTACGTCAATACGGAAAGACACGTACAGTAGTGAACGCTATTGACGGATCATGGGTTGGGGTTCGGTTGTTTGGGGAAGGAGAGCTGACAGTGAGGTCATCGGTCTCATCGGATTAGGGAAGAACGGGGAAGAAAGTCGGCCGTGCCCTTTCAAAGGAACCATCCCGGCATTTGCCTGGAGTGATTTAGGGAAACCACGGAAAACCTAAATCAGGATGGACGGACGCGGGATTGAACCGTCGTCCTCCCGAATGCGAGTCCAGTGTGCAAGCCACTGCGTCACCTCGCTCGGTTCACGGATCATGGGGGCAGCACCTGTGGCCATACATCACTTGTTTATTTAATATCTACCTTGTGTGTCAGGCGGACATATTCACACCCGAACGTCTTCAGCCACTATGGACAAGTGTAGAGATCTCACAAAGTATGCATTTCCAGACCCACGTTCAAGGTATTTTTTTTCTTGTTCTTGTGGTTGGTATCACCTATCAAAATATTTGCCACTATTTCTCCAATATCCTGTGTAGGTATTCCACCCAAGAGTCTTCAGGCGCATTTGCTCTGGTGTTCCGACAGATATTTTCAATTTCGTGTTTGGAATGTGTAGGTGGAGTCAGTCGAAATTAATACTGTTCATTACGCCTGTAATGATGTGCCACTGTCGCCGCAAAGCGTCGGTTTGTTCCCCGTTAAAAAAAAATAATTTATTTTCAAAGCGGAATTTCACGTACCCATTCGGATGGACGGGCCACAAACTAGTCTACGTCATTCGCTTCATCCATTTGTATTAACAGGAGCGGGAAAACTCTAAGAATAACCGATACTCTAACAGCGACAACAAGGCCCTGGCCCAAATTGATAGCTACCGCCACTCTCCGTTTTCCAGTTTTCCTGCTAATACGTATCGCTAAAACGAATACCAAGCTGGACTAATCTCGGGCCGCTCTAACGAATGAGAATGTAAAATTCCGCTTCAAACAGCATTTCGCGTGTAACGGAAACAAACCGAAGCTTTCCGTCGACGTGATGACCAGTACACGTTTGGACTGACTGCATCTACACATTTAAAATATCTACTGAAAAACCAGAAGAAATGTGCCTGAAGACTTTTAAGAGAGACATCCGGTACATTTATACACTGAAGTAGCAAAAGTCACGGAGCACGTCGTAGCATCGTGTCGGACCTCGTTTCACCCAGTACAGAGCATCATCTCCGTGTGGCGTGTACTCAAAAAGTCGATAGAAGTCCCTTGCAGAAATATTGCACGCTGCCTCTGTAGCCACACATAGTTACGAAACACTGCCTCACCTGTAATAGAACACAGGCAGATGCAGCTCAAGTGCGTTCTGGGTACTGATACTCTAATAGAGGTGGTGATATCTGGCATAAAAGCTGAAACCTTACTGGCTGCAGCCTCCTGTAACAAATCGTCCCGTGTGCTGGATTTTTCCACGTGTAGAACATTCGCACTTACCTTGCTCAGAGATCCGTCCTGTTCCGCACCATTCTGTCGCGAGAGTTCCAGCCACTCATTGTCGTTAAGTGGATTATGTTGTGGATCAGCGGGTTCGATTTTCTCCAACTGTGGTGGTCCCGCCAAGGCATTCCTATTCTGCTCACGGTCCCCTCATGAGCAGTCTCTGCTTTCGTGGTGTAACGTTCTCTGGCAGCATGCATCCAAAGTGAAAGTTAAAAGAACATTTCGATGTATAATGTTCATTGCAACAAATAATTTATATGTATTTCTGTTAATTGTATTTCAAAAGGACATTTAAAAGATAATTATGAATTTTGCTATTATAAATGATTATTCAAAGACTGTTAAATACTATCTGTGGCGGAGGATGTGAAAACCGCTACAGAAGAAAGGATATGTTATCAGAAACGACAAAGACTGTACAAAAATTAGGTAAGATATAAATTGGCAATATATTGTAGTAGAATCGCTTGCCTTCTGCACAGACTGAATGGGAGAGGAACCCGTAACGTTGCATTAGGCTCTTACGTAGTCTTCATTTGTCGTAAGTCGATGATCGACGCCATTTGTAGCTGGGATTGTAAACGGTGTGTAAAGATTTTAATTGTTTCTGTTAAAATATATTTATCTAGTAAAATCTGTTTGTCACAATTACTGCAAAGTTCGCACCGGACATTACCCATTTTATTTTAGAATTTCCAGCATTTTATTGGATATCGCTGGCAGTACGGAGCTGCACCGTGAGCGAGCGTTCTGGAACAGCGGCAGATTAAAATATACCATCGCAATAACGACCACATCCTAAAAAGGGTACAGGTAGAGGTGAACGAAAATAAAAACGTGTTTCTTTTCACAGCATTCCATAGGCAGAATACAAAGAGATAGTAGATTTTATCTTGTGCATTCACAGGTGGATACAAGCTGCAGCTCTTTTAAATTTTCATTCAAAAAGTGATAAATTCTGAACATAACGTGAAGTGTATTTAAAAGTGGATAATTCTTCAGGAGAGCTTAGAAATATAAAAAAGAATTCATAAAGTAAAGATAGTCTTATGCTTCAAAGCTAGTCGGGCTATATCCAGTAAACAAAAATCCAGTGCAACGTGAAAATCTTTGCTAAGTTCGATGGAAAATAATATTTTCATTCTTGTACAAACAGCTGTAGTCCTTGAATAAAAATAAAACTTGAACATTATTTTGGGAACATTCAAAGAAATTCGTTTTTATTAATCTGCAATAGAATATTTCATATGTAAAGTAATAATCATAGATGAAAAATTTATTGCAACCTTTGAAACCTCCCTTTAGAAAAATTTATTAATGATTGTGCTGATAATCTCCTTTACGTTATTTGATTTTCAAACAGCTGAGCAAAACTCAACGTAATCAGACATTTCTCTTCACTTACTCTGATCATCACTAAACGGACTCACAATATTTTAGCGCAACGCAATCTGACTTATATAATCCCCACAAAAGAATGGCCCCGACTAACAATAACCTATACCTTTCACGAATCACTAACCTCATAAAAATCTTCGTTACTCGAACTACTGCAATATAGCGAGCGCCAGTACTGCCAGCTACATAAAAGATTCTAACTATTGAAGGCACTAAGTAGAAATCCAGTCCTACAAATTTACTCTGATGGACACACGTCCAGATCATCCGCTCTCAAAACTCTGTCATCTCTCTCCCCACATCCAACACTGCTGGCGGCTCACCTCCAACTGCGCTACGCTAAGCGCTGTTCACATCCAACTGCCCAACACTACAATAGCGAATATTTCAACAATGCCAACCAGCCACAGACTGCACATAGCACAATCAGTGATTTTCATACAGAGCGCTATGTGGCGTTACCAACATAAAAACCTAAACAGCCTACTTACACCTTTCATTTCTCATGTCCATCCACGTATATGTTAAGTTTAATCTCAACGGTTTCCCAATCAAATTAAACGCAGAAAACAAAGTTTAAAACCAAACGGTCAGCTCCCGAATAATTAAAACAGACAGAAAGGCATTAAAGTGGTTTCTGATCCCACTGCTTCCAGGGTTTTGTGATTGCGTTCGCGTGTCTCTTCATTCCTGTACTGATTTGCCCTATCTTTTTCTATTCCCCAGATGTTCCCAAATCACCGCCACCCGTTATTGCTATCACCACTCAGCTGATTCCAGCCCCGTAATCGAACTCACTACGACCGCCCGTTGTTGTCGCTACTACATCTACATTTATACTGATCAAGCCACCCAACGGTGTGTGGCGGAGGGCACTTTACGTGCCACTCTCATTACCTCCCTTTTCTGTTCCAGTCGCGTATGGTTCGCAGGAAGAACGACTGCCGGAAAGCCTCCGTGCGCGCTCGAATCTCTCTAATTTTACATTCGTGATCTCCTCGGGAGGTATAAGCGGGGGGAAGCAATATATTCGATACCTCATCCAGAAACGCACCCTCTCAAAACCTGGACAGCAAGCTACACCGTGATGCACAGCGCCTCTCTTGCAGACTCTGCCACTTGAGTTTGCTAAACATCTCCGTAACGCTATCACGCTTAATAACCCTGTGACGAAACGCGACGCTCTTCTTCGGATCTTCTCTATCTCCTCCGTCAACCCAATCTGGTACGGATCCCACACTGATGAGCAATACTCAAGTATAGGTCGAACGAGTGTTTTGTAAGCCACCTCCTTTGTTGATGGACTACATTTTCTAAGGACTCTCCCAATGAATCTCAACCTGGTGACCGCCTTACCAAAAATTAATTTTATATGATCATTCCACTTCAAATCGTTCCGCACGCACACTCCGATATTTTACAGACAGAAATGCATATAAATGGTTTTTGATCCCACTGCTTCCAGGGTTCTCGTGACCGCGTACGTGTGCCCCTTCATTCGTGTACTGATTTACCCTACGTTTTTCTATTCCCCAGTTGTTCCCAAAGGAACTAGGGTGGCCGCGTACAGTCAGTCACTCTGGTCTAGGTTTTCGACTGCGCCCGCAACTGGAATCGTGCGTTTGCGCACCGCGTGACTAGATCGTATACTTAGACAGATACTCCCCCAAATCGTACTCGAACTCTTATTGCACCGCTTTAAATGCTTCCACATCATCCTTTCATTTTGCAAAACGATGAGGTATCAGTCCCCTATAACTTAGAACTACTTAAACCTAACTAACCAAATGACATCACACTGAAGCGCCTAGAACCTCATGGCCACACCGGCCGGCTGCATTTGGCAGCTGGGATGATGTGACACATGTGGGTTGGCATTATAGTCAGGCAAATACTGATCAGCTCTGCTGCTCCGAACGTATAAAATAAAAATTGATTAGCCTGTACCATGTGTTCGAGCAAACGGGCGGCGCTTGTAAATCCAGAATATTTAAGGAAGAGTATTACGATAGTGTTGTGTGGGCTCGTGCAGCCTCCGACCAGTAGGCTGAAAGGAATGTGTGTGAGTGAATTCCTAAAGTACCAAACTGCTGAGATCATCACTTACACTAACCCCAACTAAGAACAACACACAACCCATGCAAGAGACAGGACTCGAATCTCCGGCAGGAAGGACTCTCAATCCGTGAAATGCGCCTCAAACCTCGTGTCTACTCCGCCCGGCGCTGAAAGGAAAGCCTGCCGAAATTCCCTTACTGTCGCACAACGCCGCGATCTGGTCCTCATTGGCATGGCAGGTTCCCCTGCTAAGAAACAACGCACGAATCCAGTAGTGTGTGCTGGGCCACACTGGGGAAAGCACAAATTCGAACAGTTCCGACCAGGCATAGGGTGAATTCAGTTAACCGAGTTCAGGAACAACTCAAACTCACGTAGTGAAAGGAAATGCTTAAAACAGAAGCTTTGCTTTTCTCTCGCGAAGGTCTGTCCTCCGCCGCGAGAACCTCCCGCAACATTGCTTTCCCTGTAATCGCACTTATCCTCTCTTTCCGAGACCCTCTTTGCACTTTATTCCCTGAGGCTCCAACTCCATCAGCCCCTATACATCTACATTTACATGGATACTCTGCAAATTATATTTAAGTGGCTGGCAGAGGGTTCATCGAACACCGCGCGACCGTTACGGTTGCAGGTTCGAATCCTGCCTCGGGCATGGATGTGTGCGATGTCCTTAGGTTAGTTAGGTTTAAGTAGTTCTAAGTTCTAGGGGACTGATGACCTCAGATGTTGAGTCCCATAGTGCTCAGAGCCGTTTGAGCCATTTCATCGAACAACCTTCACAATTCCCTATTATTCCAATCTCGTATAGAGCGCAGAAGAAACTAACATATATATCTTTCAATGCTAGGTCTGGTTTCCCTTATTTTATTATGCTGGTCGTTTCTTCCTATGTTGGTCTCCGTCAGCAGAATGTTTTAGCATTCGGAGGAGAACGTTGGTGATTGAAATTTCGTAGGAAGCTTCCTCTGCAACGACAAACGCCTTTGTTTTAATGATCTCCATCCCAAAGCCTCCAACATTTCAGTCACACTCTCTCCCCTATATCGTGATAATACACTTTTTCGATGCACCCCGTCAGTCCTATGTGGTAAGGATCCCACACCGCACAGCAGTATTCTAAAAGATAACGGACAAGCATAGTGTAAGCAGTCTCCTTAGCAGATGTATTACACTTCCTAAGTCTCCTGCCAGTAAAATGCAGTCTTGGGTTAGCCTTCCCCAGAACATACTCTGTGTGTGACTTACAATTTAAGTTGTTCGTAATAATAATTCCTAGGTATTTACGACCTTTAGATTTTTCTGATTTTTTGTGTAACCGAAGTTTAACGGATTACGTTTAGCACTCATGTGGATGACCTCACACTTTCCGTTATTTAGGGTCAATTGCCAATTTTCGCACCATCCAGATACCTTCTCTAAATGGCTTTGCAATTTGTTTTGATCTTCTGATGACTTTATTAGCCGATAAACGACAGGGTCATCTGCAAACAATCAAAGACGGATGCTCAGATTGTCTCCCAAATCGTTTATAGAGATGAGGAACAGCAAAGGACCCTGGAGAACGCCAGGAATCACTTCTGTTTTACTCGATGACTTGCACCTCCAAACTCTGATAGGAAACTAATTGGTATACACTCTGGGCCAGAAGACATGCGTTTATTAAGTAATTCAAGTTGCTTCTCTACTCCAAGGATATCTACTTCGACGTTACTCATGTTGACACCTGATCTTGTTTCGAATTCTTGAATATTTACTTCGTGTTCCTTTGTGAAGGCATTTCGGATAACTGTGTTTAGTTGCTCTGTTTTGGCAGCACTGTCTTCGATAGTATCTCCATTGCTATCGCGCAGAGAAGGCATTGATTGTGTCTTGCCGCTAGCATACTTCACATACGAACAGAATCTCTCTGAATTTTCTGCCAGGTTTGGAGATAAAGTTTCGTTGTAGAAACTATTATAAGCATGTCGCATTGAAGTCAGCGCTAAATTTCCAGTCTCTTTAAAAGATCGCCAATGTTGGAGATTTTGTTTCCGTTTAAATTTGGCAGGTTTGTTTCGTTGTTTCTGCAACAGTGTTTTGACGCGTTTTAATCCTCGTTACTAGTTCAGGATTATTCCTTGTTAACAGGTAAAGCGCGGTTTTCACAACCTTTTACTATTCATGAAGTAACTGCTCGAAATAGTTGTCGGAGAAAGCGTTTAGCAAAATTTCGGATGATGTTTTATGCGTACCTCCGGAATTAAACATGTATTTTCACTAACATATCGAGGATAGATTAAAGGCACCACGAACTATATTTGTATGAGTCGGGTACGCGTTTGAAATTAAACTCAACTCGTCTTTGAACCTTTCACCTACTGTATCATCTGAATTGGGAGGTCGGTAAAAGGATCCAGTTATTATTTGATTCCGGTTGCCAAGAATGTCCTCTGTGCATACTAATTCGCAGGAACTGTCTACTTCAATTTCGGGACAACCTGCTTTGAGGTGAGCCACACGTTTCTTCAAGTCACGAGCTACGTATCGTCCCCTCTGGACCAAACCTGGGTGTTGCTCACAGTAGCCGGCAGTCTGTTGCTTTATCGCCACCGCCTGCGGCCGAACTGGTGCTCGCTGTCTCTGCGACGTTAACTCCCGGCTCTCGGCAGCTCTTAGGAACAGGAACTCGGGCGCAGCAAAAGACAGAGTACGTATCGCGCTGATTCTCTGCTCTGCCTGACCCTTCGTGGCTTCCAAACGCCCGGCAGCCGCTCTCTCAGCTCGGGACAGTAGCTCTACGCGTTCACTTTGGGACAGCCACGAACGTCGCCATAACCTTGCTCTCCTGTTCTTCGAGCACTCTGTTTAGCGGCAACTGCTCGCTTTCAGCTTCACAGACGCTTCTCGACGACCCTCGACGTTTTCGCTAACTCGATCACTATTTCATCCCGTAGCATCTTCTAAAGTCATTCGCTTTACTTTCCACGTTCCGTTCGAGCTTAAGATTCGCAGCTTCTAAGTCATCAAATAGCTTTTCATTCACTTTCCTCGGCTCATTAAATTTCTCTTCAGTCCCTTCGTGAGTTCACCAACCGGCACAGAGGTTGTTTGAGCATAGTGGAAAAAAAATTTGCATGCAGTTAATGCAATACTAAATCTAACCATAGTACATAACATCGTTAAATGAACCTGTATAATTAATCAATGGATTGTGAATTTGGCACATTAGTTCTACTCATTCCTCTCTCTGGGTACTTCGTTATCACTGTCTTTTTGTGCAGCATATAAAAATCAGGCTAATATATCAAAGAAAGAAGCCGTTAAGAGCATCGAGTTGAAAGTCTGGCAGCTATTTGGTGCGTTCTGAAGTAGTTAGAGGACACACGATTTGAGTTTTCATGAAACACATTTATTCAAAAATAGCCACAAAGAATTATGGGTGGACATTCTGTAGATATACTTAAGTTGTGCCTGAACACGAAATAAACTAATCTGATCTGGCAAGAAGAAATTACATAGCGCAATTTAACTATGCATACGTGAGGGAAAAGAGAGGAAAGGGAACAGAAACATATGACTTCAGTTATCCAATCAAGCTTCACACGAAAACGACGAAATTCAGAGGAACATTACCTGCATTGCGTGCATGCACTAACATCAAAGGGGTTTAACACCGATTGAAACATCTTGTTACAGCAAATACACCACCTGAGAATTCACGCAAGCATCATGGAAAGAAGTCACCTGAGTTGCACATCCATCTGTTTCAAACAGATGTGAGTGAAAATCGCTAAATGTATAAATCAATGAGAGTACACCACTGTAAGAACGAATAGATCATGAATCACACCGAATTCATAATAAAACCATCAAGGCGGAAGGCCCCAATGATTCGAGAAACATATGGCCCCCATTAAACAAAGGCAGCTGCTACACGTTCCCACAAAACACGGAAATGCAGTAACGCAAATATTCACCCATCACTTATCAGTTAAAATAACACGGACCAACTATTGAGATTCAGTAATAGAGCGCAACGCTCACAGAATAAAGACAACTCGAGATCACAGCAGAAAATAGAACATGTGATAAACTACAATACATAAAAAGAAATATCGCACATACACGAAAACACAAGTTCTGTCATATTCACAAAGCTTTAAAGCACATTAACTCAGGCTAACCATATCCCGTAGAGCGCATTGACACCACAATAGTAGAAAGGAACAAAGCAAACTCCGGACACTGACAAAATCATAGACTCAAGCATTGCCTATCAAGAGCAATATAAAGCAAGAAGTAATCGAAACACTTCATTCAGGCCAAGAGCTTTTCCGAACGGCTCCACGCATGAAGACCGCGTTTGAAGCTACGACCTATCTCATCACTGGCAGGAGAGGGCTCACTTAAGAGCACAGCTACATCCACCGAGTTCAGTACGGAACCGCGCGACTGCTACGGTTGCAGGTTCGAATCCTGCCTCGGACATGGATGTGTGTGATGTCCTTAGGTTAGTTAGGTTTAAGTAGTTCTAAGTTCTTGGGGACTGATGACCTCAGATGTTACGTCCCATAGCGCTCAGAGCCATACATCCACCGACAGCCACCGCTCGGCTCGGAGCGCATGGAAAGCCCACACGGGAAACGGACAATACCAACTTGACAACCACGAAGCTGTCGAACAGCACCGATAGACCTCTTTGCCCACGTAAGAGGTACAAAATTGGTTATCCTGTGCTTCTAGCAGACGAAAAGCAGCTCAAGTACCAAACCCAAGACAAACCTGAAAAGACACATAAAAAGACCTGGTCTGACTTAACGTCAGATTATCACTGAAACTTCTCAGTCCTTCTGGGAGGGTTAGTAGAACCAACTGCAGACAAACAGAATCAAACAGGGCAACAGTCTTATGAAGCGACTCTACACAGACATTTCAACATATCATAAACACACTAATTATTATCCTTCATGCAGTGATTTTTGCGTTTTCTCCTGTGGAGTTACGGGGTACTTTTATTGATATGAGCGTCCACTGTCTACATCTATATCTACATGGGTAGACTGCAAATCACACTTAAGTGCCTGGCAGAGGGTTTATCGAACCACCTTCACAATAATTCTCTATTATTCCAATCTCGAACAGCGTGGTGGGATAACTAACACGTATATCTGTCAGTGCGTGCTCTTATTTCCCTTATTTTATTATGATGATCGTTTCTCCCTATGTAGGTCAGCGTTAACAAAATATTTTCACGTTCGGAGAAGAAAGTTAATGACTGAAATTCCGTGAGAAGATTCCGCCGCAACGAAAAACGCCTTCGTTTTGATGACGTCCTCCCCTAACTGTGTATCATGCAGTGACACTCTCTCCCCTATTCCATATTAATACAAAACGAGCAGCGCTTCTTTGAAGTTTCTCGATGTACTCCGTTAATTCCATCTGGTAACAATCCCACACCGCGCAGCAGTACTTCGAAAGGAGACGGACAAGCACAGTGTAGCTAGACTCATCAGTAGATCTGTTACATATTCTAACTGTTCCGCCAAAAAAACGCAGTCTTTGGTTTGTCTTCTCCGCATCATTTTCTCTCTCTTCTTTCCACTTAAGTAGTTCGTAACTGTAATTCTTAGGTATTAATTTAAAATTACGGCTTTTAGATTTGATTTATCGTGTAGCCGATGTTTAACGGATTTCTATTAGCACTCTTGCGGATAACCCCACACTTTTCTTAACTTTGCGCTAATTGCCAACTGCCAACTTTCGAACCATACAGATATCTTTACTAAATCGTTTTGCAACCGATTTCGATCTTCTAATGACTTTACTAGACATTACCTACAAACAGTGATCGTAGATGGCAACTACTCATGATCGCAACAGAGTTGCACTGGACACGGGGAGAAGAACATTTTTCCATAACACATCCGTCAGTAGTTCTCTTTGATGAACAGGATGTGCTTCACTTCAGCAACTGCTTCATTTCTGCACTACAATAGGGTGTCTCACGGAGACCTAGGAGCTATAAAGGGCTTGGAAAATCTCTGTCGGCTAGTCTCATAGTCTTTAAACCGGAGATGCTTATTTTGCTGTAATTGGTTTTGTGGAACCGAGAATTCATTAAGATCTTCTCTTGCAATGCTGCGTGGTGATTGCCCTTTAATCGCCTTAATGAGCTCCGGTCTTATTGCCAAAGGTAATTCAAACTGAGTTCGTGGATGTTATAAATGCATAAGATCCAAAGATAATGAGATGTAGATTGTTTACATAGGAAAGTATCACTTTGCTTATGTCACCGAGAAATACTGGCAATGAGTGTTGTGTATAGAGTGACTAACTTATACTTCTCCACAGTACTGCTTGTGAGTCAGGTAGATCTGTGGTACATCTACATCTACATCTACATCTACATGACTACTCTGCAATTCACATTTAAGTGCTTGGCAGAGGGTTCATCGAACCACAATCATACTATCTCTCTACTGTTCCACTCGCGAACAGCGAGCGGGAAAAACGAACACCTAAACCTTTCTGTTCGAGCTCTGATTTCTCTTATTTTATTTTGATGATCATTCCTACCTATGTAGGTTGGGCTCAACAAAATATTTTCGCATTCGGAAGAGAAAGTTGTTGACTGAAATTTCGTAAAAAGGTCTCGCCGCGACGAAAAACGTCTGTGCTGTAATGACTTCCATCCCAACTCGTGTATCATATCTGCCACACTCTCTCCCCTATAACGTGATAATACAAAACGAGCTGCCCTTTTTTGCACCCTTTCGATGTCCTCCGTCAATCCCACCTGGTAAGGATCCCACACCGCGCAGCAATATTCTAACAGAGGACGAACGAGTGTAGTGTAAGCTGTCTCTTTAGTGGACTTGTTGCATCTTCTAAGTGTCCTGCCAATGAAACGCAACCTTTGGCTCGCCTTCCCGACAATATTATCTATGTGGTCCTTCCAACTGAAGTTGTTCGTAATTTTAACACCCAGGTACTTAGTTGAATTGACAGCCTTGAGAATTGTACTATTTATCGAGTAATCGAATTCCAACGGATTTCTTTTGGAACTCATGTGGATCATCTCACACTTTTCGTTATTTAGCGTCAACTGCCACCTTACATACCATACAGCAATCTTTTCTAAATCGCTTTGCAACTGATACTGGTCTTCGGATGACCTTACTAGACGGTAAATTACAGCATCATCTGCGAACAGTCTAAGAGGACTGCTCAGATTGTCACCCAGGTCATTTATATAGATCAGGAACAGTAGAGGTCCCAGGACGCTTCCCTGGGGAACACCTGATATCACTTCAGTTTTACTCGATGATTTGCCGTCTATTACTACGAACTGCGACCTTCCTGACAGGAAATCACGAATCCAGTCGCACAACTGAGACGATACCCCATAGCTCCGCAGCTTGATTAGAAGTCGCTTTTGAGGAACGGTGTCAAAAGCTTTCCATAAATCTAGAAATACGGAATCAACTTGAGATCCCCTGTCGATAGCGGCCATTACTTCGTGCGAATAAAGAGCTAGCTGCGTTGCACAAGAGCGATGTTTTCTGAAGCCATGCTGATTACGTGTCAATAGATCGTTCCCTTCGAGGTGATTCATAATGTTTGAATACAGTATATGCTCCAAAACCCTACTGCAAACCGACGTCAATGATATAGATCTGTAGTTAAATGGATTACTCCTACTACCCTTCTTGAACACTGGTGCGACCTGCGCAATTTTCCAATCTGTAGGTACAGATCTATCGGTGAGCGAGCGGTTGTATATGAGTGCTAAGTAGGGAGCTATAGTATCAGCGTAATCTGAAAGGAACCTAATCGGTATACAATCTGGACCTGAAGACTTGCCCGTATCAAGCGATTAGAGTTGCTTTGCAACCCCTAAGGTATCTACTTCTAAGAGACTCATGCTAGCAGATGTTCGTGTTTCAAATTCTGGAATATCCCATTCGTCTTCCTTGGTGAAGGAATTTCGGAAAACTGCGTTCAATAACTCCGCTTTAGCGGCACAGTCGTCGATAACAGTACCATCGGCACTGCGCAGCGAAGGTATTGACTGCGTCTTGCGGCTTGTGTACTTTACATCGACCAGAATTTCTTCGGATTTTCTACCAAATTTCGAGACAAAGTTTCGTTGTGGAACCTATTAAAGGCATCTCGCATCGAAGTACGTGCCAAATTTCGCGCGTCTGTAAATATTAGACCACCTTCGGGATTTCGCGTTCTTCTGAACTTCGCATGATTTTTCCGTTGCCTCTGCAACAGCGTTCGGACCTTTTTTGTGTACCACGGGGGATCCGTTCCATCTCTTACCAATTTATGAGGTATAAATATCTCAATTGCTGTTGCTACTATATCTTTGAATTTGAGCCACATCTCGTCTACATTCGCATAGTCAGTTCGGAAGGAATGGAAATTGTCTGTTAGGAAGGCTTCTAGTGGCACTTTATCCGCTTTTTTAAATAAAATTATTTTGCGTTTGTTTCTGATGGATTTGGAAGAAATGGTATTGAGCCTAGCTACAATGACCTTGTGATCACTAATCCCTGTATCAGTCATGATGTTCTCTATCAGCTCTGGATTGTTTGTGGCTAAGAGGTCAAGTATGTTTTCGCAACCATTTACAATTCGCGTGGGTTCGTGGACTAACTGCTCGAAATAATTTTCGGAGAAAGCATTTAGGACAATCTCCGCAGACGTTTTCTGCCTACCACCGGTTTTGAACAAGTATTTTTGCCAACATACCAACTATAACCGTATGACTGGGGTATTTATTTGTTACGAGACTCAAACTTTCTCTGAACTGTTCCGCAACTGTATCATCGGAGTCTTGGGGTCGGTAGAAGGAGCCAGTTATTAACTTAATTCGGCTGTTAAGTATAACCTCCACAGACACCAATTCGCACGGAGTATCTACTTCGACTTCACTACAAGATAAACCACAACTGACAGACACAAACACTCCACCACCAATTCTGCCTGATCTATCTTTCCTGAATACCGTCTGAGACTTCGTAAAAATTTCTGCGGAACTTATTTCAGGCTTTAGCCAGCTTTCTGTACCTATAACGATATCAGCTTCTCTGCTTTCTATTAGCGCTTGAAGCTCAGGGACTTTTCCAGCGCAACTACAACAATTTACAACTATAATTCCGACTGTTCCTTGATCCAAGCACGTTCTGTATTTGCCAAGCACCCTTTGGCATTGCAGCCCATCCCGCACTTTCCCGAGGCCATCTAACCTAAAAAACCGCCCAGTCCACGCCACACAGCCTCTGCTACCCATGTAGCCGCCAGATGAGTGTAGTGAACTCCTGACCTATTCAGCGGAACCCGAAACCCCACCAACCTATGGCGCAAGTCAAGGAATCTGCAGCCAATACGGTCGCCAAACCGTCTGAGCCTTTGATTCAGACCCTCCACCCGGCTCTGCACCAAAGGTCCGCAGTCGGTTCTGTCAACGATGCTGCAGATGGTGAGCTCTGCCTTCATCTCGTAAGCAAGACCGGCAGCCTTCACCAAATCAGATAGCCGCTGGAATCCAGAGAGAATTTCCTCAGATCCAAAACGACACACGTCATTAGTGCCGACATGTGCCACCACCTGCAGCTGGCTGCACCCTGTGCTCTTCATGGCATCCGGAAGGACCCTTTCCACATCAGGAATGACTCCTCCCGGAATGCACACGGAGTGCACACTGGATTTCTTCCCCTCCTCAGCCGCCGTATCCCTAAGGGGCCCCATTACGCGCCTAACATTGGATCTCCCAACTACCAGTAAGCCTACCCTCTGCGATTGCCCGGACCTTGAAGGCTGACAATGATCCTCTGAAATAGGGCAGGCAGCTGCATCTGGCTCAGCCAGAGACAGTGCCTGAAACCGGTTTGTCAGACACACCGGGGAGGCTTTCTGATCAGCCTCCGGGGACGCCTTTCGCTGCCTGCCAGGCCTTGGAACGACCTCCCAATCAACCACAGGCGAGGGCTCAGCGCCACTGCGGGCGGCAACCGGGGCAACCACAGCGGCAGACCAATAACTTAGGTTATCTGAACATGAGAGAAACTACAGATTAAGAAAGAAAAGTTAAACCTTTGCTAATTATCTGATAACAGAAAACTAATCGCTCAAATTATGTTGATTGTAAGATTTTACATTCTGTAAAGAATATCAAAAGGATGATCCACCTGGAAATACTTGAAATGACGAAACATATGACTCAGAATGCCATGTTAGTATTAAATGACAAAACTCAGTTTCCTTGGGTCTCTGAGTGGAGGACCATCCTGCAGGTGATGTGCTGTTCATTAGGTAGGTTTGTTGCAGATACTGCTCACCTCTCCAGAGGCATATTTTGTAGTGCTGTTCTACAAACACAGTAGCTTTGATTGGAAGCATCAATATATCGCTATGACATCACACAATCTGACGATGTATTTGGTATTTATGTATCACAGTGTGGTATTTGTTATACATAGAATATCTTTGGTTAGAAATTCTTTATTATGTATTAGACGAGACGTCACTATTTCTACCAATTTCTTCATTTCTAACACTATGACGTAACACACACACTAGTAATGGAGTGGTGGCTTAGCAGTGATCCGTAAATCGGAACCACGCTGGACTGTGATTGGCAGATAGAGTCACAATGGCGACGTGACGCCGGGAAAAGTGTGGTGGAAAATACGTAAAATTGTGGAAAATCTGGTAGCAATAAGAAAAAGAAAGAAAAATACATAAAACTGAGGAATACACAAAAAAATATGAAAATGGGTGAAAACTACAAAAAAATATGGAATAATGAGAGTACTTCCTGGATGCGGCATCCGCTGGTGCCTCTAATTATATAATACTGGTATTAACAAGTATAACTCAAGTGACATGACTTAATGTAATTCGTTACAAACAAATAGCCATTGGCTGATGCCCCCCCCCCCCCCCGTGCTTTACAGCTCTGGAGTAGCCCCTCGCACTCAAGTGTCCCAGTTATAAAAGAGGGGAGGAGGTAATGCTTGATCCTCATTGCTTAGAGGGGAGAGTAAGTGAGCCGGTTGTCGTCACCTTTGTCACATGACAAAGTTGCCTCGATGACTACTCTGGGGACTTTAATCAATTCTCACTGGTTCTCGGGGAATAGGGAGGGGGGGGGGGGGGGAGTTTTCCAAGCATTCCCAAGTTGGTAACCTGACACCTAATGTAAGATATTTGCAGATTCAACACACCTATCCTGCAGTCCTCCATTGCCTCAATAGACATCTCTGCTGGCCAACGTCCCGTACTGAACAGAAAGACTTGCTATGTGGGTCCCATTAAATAATGTAGACGGCATTAGCACATCTGCATCTTAGCAGGATGACCAACTGAAAATAGAATGTTTGCAGTGGTGCACATGTACATTTAGATTGGAGATCTGCATCTCAAGATTGCACATAGACCGAGTATTGGGGACTGAAGACGCCAAATAAACTGTTTCAGCGCAGTGGCTCCGGGGTAAACTGACCTTATGGCATCTTCCTCAACCGAATCAGTGCATGGCAGCTAGGAGAGAAGGAGCGCAACGTCAAACTGATAAATGGGCTCATACTGTCAAGTTCTTTGTAACTTGACATGATTATGTAATCACTGAAATAGCGTCACACATGCAGTAACCACTCACAGACAGCAAGTGCAGCTCTAGCAGTGGAGGGTGTACGCATAGCGTGTCAGGGGACGCGGAAAACGGTGCAGTCGTTGATAGGAAAAGGAGAAACTGAATTGGCGACCAAAAGGGCACGACAATTGTTTTTCGAGCCAGGGATGGAAGCGGCTAAGTTTAAAAATTGTTCGCTGTCACCGTGGCTGAAGCATGAAGTCAACGGTAAGACGGCGCTAACCAAACCTGGCGCCAGTGGAAGTGTAGTGCAGCGCGCCCCACAGATGACAGGAGTGAATGATGGCTGTGGAGACGTGTACGGCCGAAGAGACGAGCAGCTGTTGAGCAGCTGGCCGCCCATCTTAGCCGAGGGGCTGCCGACTGCGTCTCCTCAGCGGCCGTTCACCACACGATGCTGTGTCTGAACCTCTACAGCAGGCGCCCGCTTCAGGTCAGCATGCTGACCGCTGTTCGTCGTCGACAGAGGCTGGAATTCGCAGCCCAGTACCGTAATTGGACGTCCACCCAGTGGCAACAGATGGCCTCATCACGTGGTTCCCGTTTTTATGGTCCACTAGACTGACAGCTGCTGGCGTTTATGGCTAGAAACATCTAAAAGAAAACACCCGGCAACAGTCGTCAGAAGAGTCCAGGCCAGAGGCGGGAGCGTTGTGGTATTGGGAACGTTTTCATGGCAAACCCTGAACAGTTTTGTGAACGAAACGGCATTCGTCATCTAACAAGTGCTCCGTTTCACCCGCAGACCAGCGGACAAGCAGATCGCTTCATACGGACTTGCAAACAACAGTGGCCAAGCTTCTCACCACCTACACATTTACTATAATACAGAATAAAATCTGATTAATAGTTTAAATTAAAAACCTCGGAATGGTGTTTTATTGTAAAATTATTAAGATTCTAATTCGGAACAGGCGCTGCAACTCTTTTCCGCCTCCTATCGCTCACACCCACGAGACGGACCATCACTGCCGGAACTTCTGCACGGCCGCAGCCATAGGTCAGTGCTTCAGTTGCTACACCCACCACAGCACCCGGTGCCGCGAATGGGCCGCAGGTACCGCTTCGTGCCGCGTAATCTTGTTTTTTTTTTTTTTGTACTGTTTATGGCAACAGTGAGCGCTGGTGCAAGAGGCGTGGTTCAGGAACGCATTGGCTCTTTACATATTTGATTGCAGCTTCGAATGGTTTGCACCGTCGCCATCAGAACCAAATTCGTGCGTGTCATCTCTCCACCATTCTGCTGCTTTTCTTCCCCCATGTTCACTGCCTCACAGGGGCGCACGGCCTTCGCAGATGCCCGCCGGTGCCACCAAGAAACAGATGGACGATACGCCCTCGCCCTACCGTACCCGCTCGCCGACCCAATGGAGGTGGACATGGCATCAGCATCGCCGTCGCCCTCGTCGCCCCAGGACACGCCCTTAGGCCTGGATGTGCGGCCTGGCAGCAGTTTTCTGGAGTGCGTTGCTGTTGCCTCACAAGCCAGAAGGCAGGGTACAGCCAGAAGCACGCCATTCTCCACAGCTACGGCTCCTCGCTCATCTCTACGTCCAGCATCCTGCCTCCCTCCCCATTGTCATTAACTGCCTCACTACACGGCAACGGTGCGCCACTTCGGGGGGAGGGGGGGGGAGGTAATGTGCTGGCATAAGCTCTCGCCAGCACAGCAGGTGACACAGAGGTTGTGAGAAGATTGATTGTAGTCACCGGAGCAAGCGAGCCTATCGGGAGAGAGGCCAAAGACGCACTCGCAAACAATGTGCCGCCAGCGCCCTCTCGACCTCCAGTATTTAGATCGCCGCCGCAGATTTGGGGTGGAGAGGGGGGTAGTCAGCAGGCGTCCAGTGAGTCAACGAACTGAGTCATCAGTCACAGCCTAATGGGAGTCGAAATCGCAGTTAGCTCAGCCTCTAGCTCACAGTCAGTACCTAGCCATCAGAATAGTGTGCATAGTCCAGGTCTTGTGTGAAGTAAAAGTCGGCCATCTTAAGTAACTTCTTGTTCTTATAAGTAAAGAACCCTGTTAATACACCCATGCACCTTTTGTTATAGAAGAGGATACTGGGCACCAAACAACATGCTCTCCTTGCTTCCCACAGTACAAGTCTACAGTGACAACAAGACGACACAAAATTCCTTGAATGATCTTGTCATTCTGGAAGCCACAGTGGATCAACACAAATATGCGTCGATGTCAACCTCTACATGCAGTTTGTTTTTCCTAAGCGCGATGGCATCTACCAGCAGGACAATGCAACGAGTCACACAGCTCACAGTGTACGAGTGGTTTCAAAGAGTGGCTGGATGGGGCTGCTCGTTCCATGCTTGCTCAGCTGAGACAAGTAGCCAGGCTGGCCACGGCTGTAGACTTGGCACGGCTCCACATCCCTGCCGGTACCTTCCAGAACCTCAGCGACTCTCTCCCCACGCGTCTCCCAGCACTCTTAGCCGCAAAGTCATCCGACAGATGGTCATATTAATGTGAGTGCACATTGGAAGTCACAGGCAGCACTGCAGCCCTGCACGCCTTAGAGCTGAAGAGTGGGAAGCAATCAGGGCGCCATGGTTCTCAGACACTTTGTACCTCCTGTAAACCTCCAGAGGCAAAGAAGTAAGGAAGGCTGCATAGCACTGGCGTAACGGGATATTAAGGTTTGTGTTGGGATAGCAACATTCTAACGAAATACGACACAATTAAATAAGAAACACCTCGAATATGTCGCTCTTGAATATCATAAGAATTCTCTTCATTATTAAGTACCGTACAAAAAATTTATTACCATTAACGTATTCACTGGTATTGAAATGCATAGTGTAAAGGCATTGGCCATGTATGTGTGTAATGTCCTTAGAACTACTTAAAACCAACTAACCCAAGTTCTAAGGGACTGATGACCTCAGATGTTAAGTCCCACAGTGCTCAGAGCCATTTCGTAGAGGCCTGTAAGCGTAAAATCGTTAGTTCGAATTTCGCTATTAGCATTCACTTTTACTTTTATTTAAATACCGAATTTATGATAATATGGAAACGTTTCTTATCAAGTATCGAATCACATTTTTTAATAAAAATAACGTACTTTTTAAAATTTATTGGGTACAAAAATGCGAAACATCAGATACAAAATAAACCCTATTTTCATTTCTAGAGATTGAACTGCGTTGTTGATGTACAACTTTCTTATTTAATAAACGCGTTTCGCCTCTCTATATCAAATTTTTACGCGGTCAGTAATTCGAAATGGAGAGATTTTATTATCATTAAAGACTATGAGATAATGTCAGTTAATAACATTTTCATTTGTTAATAAATGTGAAACATAAATACTAAAAATAGACATTGCTACTAGCAAGATTCGAATCACAGCTACGCTCCTTTTTACTTTTCCCATTTAGCTCCGTCTTACGCTCACCATAAAAGAATTCCTAAGTTGATGGAGGCTTGTAGCTCGTAACGGTATTTTCCTCACAGGATTCGACCTGATTCCTCTTCCAGAATGCTTAAGTAACCCTCTCAAAACTATAACCTGGTCTTTGTACAAGGTGAGCTACTTCGTGAAAAGCAGAGAAACAACTTCTTCATGCAAAAGAATGGAATAAACTGTGAAGTAACACTCCTCTTCGCAAAATTGTTAAACATCGTCACGCGAAGAAAGGAAGTTATAACAAATTACTCTGGAAGACAACAAGAAAAAGGCTCCTCTTCACAGGAAAAACAAGCAATAACAACTCTTCTTAAAAAAACAATCAAAATACATGTACATCGGCCATTAATCTATTTTACTGGGAGAAATTTCTAGAAAATTGCAGGAAAATTATTTCTATTTCTGTTGTAAGTTGGTTATTAAAACTACTGTTGCATATTTAAGTAGTCACTAACGCCCGTTGTGTCTCTCGTTGAAGTGAGTATGTAAGGGACAATGTGAGTCACGTACCACACGCAAATGTTATGTTAGAACTGCCAATCCGATGGTAATATACACTGAAAAGCCAAAGAAACTGGTACACCTGCCTAATATCGTGTAGGTCCCCCACGAACACACAAGTGCCGCAACACGACGTGGCATGGACTCGACTAACGTCTGAAGTAATGCCGTACAGAACTGACGCTGTGAATCCTGCAGGGCTGTCCATAAATCCATAAGAATACGAGGGGGTGGAGATCTCTTCTGAACAGCACGTTGCAAGGCATCCCAGATATGCTCAATAATTTTCGTGGCTGCGCACCTTGGTGGCCAACGTAAGTGTTTAAATTCAGAAAAGTGTTCCTGGAGCCACTCTGAGGCAATTCTGGACGTGTAGGGTGTCGCACTGTCCTGCTGAAATTGCCCACGTCCGTCGGAAAGCACAATGAAAGTGAACGGATGCAGGTGATCAGACAGGATGCTTAGGAACGTGTCAGAGTAGTATCTAGACGTATCAGGGGTCCCATATCATTCCAACTGCATTGAAATTTGCAGCAATTTTCGGAAGGACTGCACTTCTGTCACATTGAACGATTCTCTTCGGTCGTCGTTGGTCCCGTTCTTGCCGAATATTTTTCCGGCCACAGCGATGTCGGGAATTATATGTTTTGCCGGATTTCTGATATTCACGGTACCCTCGTGAAATCCTCGTACGGGAAAATCCCCAATTCTTCGCTACCTCGGAGATGCTGTGTCCCATCGCTCGTGCGTGGACAGTAACATCCCGTTCAAACTCACAATCATGACCTATTGTAGCAGCCTTGACAGGTCTAACGACTGCGCGAAACACTTGTCTTACGTAGGCGTTGCCGACCGCAGCGCCGTATTCTCCCTGTTTACATACCTCTCTGTTTGAATACGCATGCCTATACCAGTTTCTTTGGTGCTTCAGTCTATTTTCTAGCGGTATGGTTGAAGGCGCCGTGTGCGTGACACGGGCCAATCATTTCGCTGCACACTCACTTGCGGAGGAATATATTAAGAAGATAACTATAAGAGTTCTGTGAAGGTTACAGAACTTCCGAGTATATTAAGCAAAGGCGATATTTCAACCTTTTTTGAGAACTGTGTCGTACTATACGTACGCAAGGAAGTACACGTGCGACACTGACCTTGAACTGCGGTAGGTATGAAGGAAGTGGCAGAGGGCAATTCAGCAAGGTCCTCTCGTCTGCCTCAGAGCAGGTTACAGCAACGGAGCGTATCCGGTATCGGGACATCATTGTCGTTTCTTTCGTGTCAGAAGCGCTACTTGAAATTTCTCTATAGAGCGTAAGAACACGTTTGCAGGAAATTGTTGGTCCACTTTATCAGTTTTGATGCAATTTTTGTGATGGCGTAGTGGCGCTATCGCAGGTCAAAAACGACACACTCAGAAAATGTTCGTTAAAAAAAATTGTTAGTAATGCGAGCAATATCGTTTCTTTTTTGCGAGTTAGTAGTATATCGGTCAAATATAGTAATGGAAATCCTAATCACTTACAGTCTTGACCAGTAACCCTCGCAATACTCGCATTACCAGGGGGGGGGGGGGGTACTTTGTACCCACCTTTTGAAAATATTGAAATGTACTCGGGTACTTTATTTTCTTAAGTTTTGTAAAAAATGTTTGTTGTCTTTGATGAAATCTTCTTACAGATTTTATGATTGTTTTACATTTTTCGTTTAAGATTAATCCGAAATTTTAAGTTGAAGGGAGGTGGTCATAATGTCTTACCCCCTTGGTAGTAGATGAGACTTCCCACAATGTTTGTCTTACTCCACAAATAACAGCATTATATGACCTTAGAACACATGGAAATTATATTTCTCTGGACTGATAGCAACAATAGTCCCAACAATGATTCATTTCCCTTTGTTTCTTTATTGTTTCCTGTTCAGTGGCACTTAGTTCAGTCTTAATACAACTGTGCTTCAAAACTTGTCGACATTCACTTACTGATGGAGAAATACCACAGATTTTGGAAGAAGCTACGGCTTCTCAAATGGAATCTGATCAAACTGAAGCTGTAGTGAGTGGACCTGAAGAGGATTGTGTTGTGCGCTAGGATGTGGACAGTGATAGAGCACTTACAAAGCTGATGATGAACTCTGGGTACCTGAAACTGATGACGTCGCAGTTTGCGAGGTTAGTGACAAGGATATTACAAGCACTGGAAAAATTTACACCTCCAAACCACCTCAAATTAGAAGACGAGTAGCAGAAAACACAGTGAAAGAAAGAGAAGGCATAAGAGACGAAGGTAAACTAGGAACAATAACAGACATATGTGAAGAGTTTTTGATCCAGAAATTGTCAACATCATAATAAAGCATACCAATCAAGAAGCATTGAGGCAGAAAATACCCAAGACAGACAGACAGACAGACAGACCTGCGTTCATAGCGTATATAGGACTATTTATTATAATGGGGAAGGAAAACGACAGTAAGTCATCATTTATAGATTTATGGTTCTATACTTAAGGAATGTTTGTTTATACTGCTACAAGTCGTACCAGATTCGAGCAGCTTACTAAAGTAATAAGATTTGATCACAGAGAGTCACGAAGCGATCGCAATAAACGTGATAAGTTTGCTGCAATACAAGAAGTTTTTGATAAAAAGAATGAATTTTGTGCAAAATATTATTCTGTTGGGATTCACACTGTTATTGATAAAAAGTTTCCATTGTTCCGTGGCAGGTGTCCCGTCAAGGTCTTCGTGAAGGAAAAGCATGGTAAATACGGTGTACTTACACGCATGCTCACAGACGCTAAAACCAGATATGTTATCTGCACGGAGCCTTATGCTGGGAAAAGAAATAATGGTACACAGCACTCAAATTCCGCTGCAGCTGTGGTCAAACGCCTGAAAGTTCCTATACATAATTCAGTGAGAAAGGTCACCACATATAGATATTACACTTCAATTGATTTGGCCGAAGATCTATAGAGGAATCACAAGCTGACTCTCGTGGGAACATTACAAGCTAATTGGAAACACATACCTCAAGAACTGAGAGACATCTCAAGACGAGAATTACATATTAGTGTTGGAAATATTCCAATCACAATTGTATCCCCCGTAAAAAACCCAAAAGAAATCTGCTATTTCTATCATCTGATCATAAATTTATACTATAATGAGACTAAAGGTGGCGTTGACATGATAGATCAAATGGTGAGGAAATATTCAACTAAGAGGGCTACAAGAAGGTGGGCGCTATCTCTTTTCTGTACTCTTGTGTACATAGCAGTGGTGGATAGGTCTACACTATTTTTGTTGAACATGCCGGACTGGGATAAGAAGAACCTAGTAAGTGACGACTTATTCTTCAAGAACTTGGACTACAGCTCGCGAAACCATACACTGAAGAAAGGGCTAAAATATTTCTGGACTGCCAAAGCCTGTAGTTTCAAGAATGGAGGGTATTCTCAGAGGAAAATCCAGCAGGACTACGGTGCAAAGGAAGCTCATGGAGGTAAAGGTAGATGTCTTTTGTGTGTTAGTGAAAGCCTTTCAAAAGCAGAAAAGTACAACAAAGTGAACAAAACAATAATAGTCTGCCACAATTGTAAGAGGTACATATGTGCAAAACAGCAAAAAACTGTTGTATGTTCCAAGCCCAAGAAAGTCGTGAATAATTACTCTCACGACACTATGTTATGTACATAACATATATTTCTATATTACCTCAGGTATTTGTAACTATTTTAATTATAGTAAAGTGCACTTCAATAGTATTATAACGACTTTTACTACTAATTTTTCTCAAGATAGACTTACTTAACTTAGAAGTGAAGTAAGTGAAAGGTTAAAACTGTTTTCAAAAATGCATTTTATAAGACATATTGAGGTACTGGATCCTGACTATGTTCAATAGATCTTTCAAAAGTATGCTATTAACGCAATTTAAAAACAATTAATGAAACGTTTTTATTTTATAAATTCTTTACGGTGGGTACAAAGTAGCCCCCCCGCCCCCCTCTCTTTGGTAATACACGTTACTGAAAATGGCTTGGTATTGCGAGTGTTAAAACTGCACTGGAAGGACAGTAAATAACTAAATCTTCTCACTGTGTACTTCACACAAATTATATACATGTTTGTATGTATATGTGTATGTATGTATGTTCGTTAAACACACCTGCCTAAACCACAGGACGAATTTCAACCAAACTTGGTGCACGTATCATTTACTGAGTGGAAAGGAGCACTGTGGTGGTAAGGACCACAAGGGGTGGGGGTGGGGGATGGGAGTGCAAAACCAGCGCAGCCCACGAGCGAGAACACCCACTCTTCAGTCATCCAGCATTTGTAGCTCAGATCACTTACAGACTTGCAATAAACTTGACACATAATTTCAAATCTTTACGAAACTTTTTCTCTCTCATAACACCAAAAAATAATGAAAACAAAAAAAAATGTCGCTTACTACAGTGTTGCTGTTCACTTGGCAAGTGACGTTTTAATTAATTGGGTATTTGTTGCTAACGTTTTCGTGGCAAATTTTTTATGCAGACAGTATTCGCCTATAGCTCTGAATGTAGCAGAAAATTACATCGTGGAACGACATTTACACTCCTGGAAATTGAAATAAGAATACCGTGAATTCATTGTCCCAGGAAGGGGAAACTTTATTGACACATTCCTGGGCTCAGATACATTACATGATCACACTGACAGAACCACAGGCACATCGATATAGGCAACAGAGCATGCACAATGTCGGCACCAGTACAGTGTATATCCACCTTTCGCAGCAATGCAGGCTGCTATTCTCCCATGGAGACGATCGTAGAGATGCTGGATGTAGTCCTGTGGAACGGCTTGCCATGCCATTTCCACCTGGCGCCTCAGTTGGACCAGCGTTCGTGCTGGACGTGCAGACCGCGTGAGACGACGCTTAATCCAGTCCCAAACATGCTCAATGGGGGACAGATCCGGAGATCTTGCTGGCCAGGGTAGTTCACTTACACTTTCTAGAGTACGTTGGGTCGATCGGGATACATGCGGACTTGCATTGTCCTGTTGGAACAGCAAGTTCCCTTGCTGGTCTAGGAATGGCAGAACGATGGGTTCGATGACGGTTTGGATGTACTGTGCAATATTCAGTGTCCCCTCGACGATCACTAGAGGTGTACGGCCAGTGTAGGAGATCGCTCCCTACACCATGATGCCGGGTGTTGGCCCTGTGTGCCTCGGTCGTATGCAGTCCTGATTGTGGCGCTCACCTGCACGGCACCAAACACGCATACGACCATCATTGGCGCCAAGGCAGAAGCGACTCTCATCGCTGAAGACGACACGTCTCCATTCGTCCCTCCATTCACGCCTGTCGTGACACCACTGGAGGCGGGCTGCACGATGTTGGGGCGTGAGCGGAAGACGGCCTAAAAGTGTGCGGGACCGTAGCCCAGCTTCGTGGAGACGGTTGCGAATGGTCCTCGCCGATACCCCAGGAGCAACAGTGTCCCTAATTTGCTTGGAAGTGGCGGTGCGGTCCCCTACGGCACTGCGTAGGATCCTACGGTCTTGGCGTGCATCCGTGCGTCGCTGCGGTCCGGTCCCATGTCGACGGGCACGTGCACCTTCCGCCGACCACTGGCAACAACATCGATGTACCGTGAAGACCTCACGCCCCACGTGTTGAGCAATTCGGCGGTACGTCCACCCGGCCTCCCGCATGCCCACTATACGCCCTCGCCCAAAGTCCGTCAGCTGCACATACGGTTCACGTCCACGCTGTCGCGGCATGCTACCAGTGTTAAAGACTGCGATGGAGCTCCGTATGCCACGGCAAAATGGCTGACACTGACGGCGGCGGTGCACAAATGCTGCGCAGCTAGCGCCATTCGACGGCTAACACCGCGGTTCCTGGTGTGTCCGCTGTGCCGTGCGTGTGATCATTGCTTGTACAGCCCTCTCGCAGTGTCCGGAGCATGTATGGTGGCGACAAGACTTCATAAACACTGACTGCGTGGAAAACTACCATATCATGTAAGACGTTTAAATCTATTACTTAGTTGCTACTTATTCTATTCGCAACATTTTTTACAGACAATATCCACATTTGTCGCTGAATGTACCTACAATATATAATTCTACAACTCATCTCAGTATTTGACATGTCTCCTGAACCATGAGTGAAAAACGTTCAGATTATGCATGACGTTTTAATTTATCACTTATTTGAAACCAACTCTAGTCGCAAACATCATCCATATATGCCGCTCAACGTACCTACAAAAATATATAATTTTATAACAAATAGTTCAAGAGATATTACGTCATAAACAGTGAGATGCGCGAGAAACTGTCAGATGATGTGTGACGTTTTAATTTATTACCTCTTTACTGCCAACTGTGTTCACAACGCATTTCGCAGATAGTGGCCACGTATACTGCTGGATCTACCTGGAAAATTATCTTTTTGTACAACACATATTTCAGGATATACGACGTCATAAACATTTAGCTATATGAAAACACAACAGCAGGGTGAAAATTCGCTAGGCATACAGGTGAAATATGTATACAAATATGATCGAAATTTGTCTGAAATTAGGTGACGTGTACGTATACGAGCAAACTAGCGGTAAAATTCTCATCCTAATCCTTGGAACGACTTCAGTCATATTTGGCACACATATTAGTCGCTGTCTAGAATGAAGAGCTAAAAACCACCAGCTTCCTGCTGGGGTGAGCGTGATAGCGCGGAGAGGGACGAGGGGAGGAGGAGGAGGAGGAGGACATGGACAGCAGAAGAGAGGAAATGGACAGAGAGAGGGGAGAGGACGAGATGGCAAGAGACAGGGGAGGTGTGGAGGCCGTGGATAAAGGAGGGACGGGAGAGAAGAGTGGATAAAGAGAGAGAGAGGATGGCTAGAGAAAGGGGGGAAGAAGGTGGACAGAGTGAAGCGGGAGGAAGAGATGGAATAACGGAAGACTAGAAGAAATAAATACTTGCTCAATGCCTGGTTTCTCTTCTAGTTAGAGTACTTAATTTTTTGTTCATTCAGGCTTCGAAAATTAATAGACAGTGAAGCTACATCAGGCAGTGACAAGCGGCAGCACATCGAGTCGAACTAAGCTCGTGTGACAGACAGGGGTGCCGCGAGGCATTCCACGCTGATACGACTCTGTATCGTACTGAATGGAGGGTGGTGATCCGCCACACAGAATGCCAAAATATCACAAGAGTAGCGACTATGTTAAGGTACGGTCGCAGAGACCGACACTAGCGCTCCAAATGGCCTGGCGGTGAACATTGAATTCGGGGAAATATGACGTGATAATCTGTATTCTTGCTCTGCAAAATGCGAGTACTATATGATAATATTTTTCATTTATATGAGTGGGTCTGGTGCCAAAGTGCATTTATTTTAAAACCCAATAATGCAATTTCTACCGTTTGGCTGTAATCGAGTTGAAATTATGTTCCCGATTAAGACATCTCTACCACGCGACCGCTACGGTGGCAGGTTCGAATCCTGCCTCGGGCATGGATGTGTGTGATGGCCTTAGGTTGGTTAGGTTTAAGTAGTTTTAGGAGACTGGTGACCTCAGATGTTAAGTCCCATAGTGCTCACAGCCATTCAAACCACTTGAGGACCTCTCTATGTGTATTGCAGTCTTTGAATTGCATTGCAAATACGTTGCTCGTATTCTGTTTAATTTTTGCTGACATCCGTATTATAGGGTGAACTAAATGCTTCTGTATTTGTTTTTGTTGCATGCTAAAGGACGCTGGTTTTGTATCGCGGTGTTCTGCAGACTCACGTATTTTTGTTACAGCTTAAGAACCTCGATTGAAATCCATTGTTAGTGTACTCTTCGTATCCTTTGTTATTTTTGTTCCCATTCGTTTTTCGTACTCCACCAAAATTTTCATTGACTTCTGCTAAAATGCACTATCTGCACTGCCTGTTAATAACGTGTGAAAACATTTGCTAGTTACTGAGACTACGAAACAGACATCTACACCTACATCGACACTCTTCGAGCCATTGCGAAACGCATGGCATCCAGTGACGAGAAGCAACAGCACTCAATGCAGAATTAGATACAAGTTCCGCAACAGATGTAATAATGTGGAATAGCAATACTGTCGACACCCGATAAGATGGAGTTCTTCATTAAAAGCGTGAAAGTACAGGACACGTATGTAAACAGATATAAAGTGTTGTGTTGGCAGAAGAGCCAACACCGTGTTACAAGAGGAGGCCGAAATGCACGCGTTTTAGCTCACGCAGGCTGGCGTGAGGAGGAAAGAACTATACGTCAGATCTGGAACATGACAAGGAATTAGAATTCAGAAAGCGGACGTAATTATTTTGATACTTAACTTTAATCCATTAATGATGAACGTCGCTCTTGACGGTACATGATTCACAATATTATCTGTTCAGAATACATTCATATTAACTGAATATGGCGCCTTGCTAAGTCGTACCAAATGACGTAGCTGAAGGCTATGCTAAACTGTCGCCTCTGCAAATGAGAGCGTATGTAGACAGTGAACCATCGCTAGCAAAGTCGGCTGTACAACTGGGGCGAGTGCTAGGGAGTCTCTAGACTATACCTGCCGTGTGGCGGCGCTCGGTAAGCAATCACTGATAGTGGCGACACGCGGGTCCGACGTATACTACCGGACCGCGGCCGATTTAAAGGCTACCACCTAGCAAGTGTGGTGTCTGGCGGTGCCACCACATAAAGTATAATAAAAGCAGCGTTCTTAACAATTGTCTAAATCGCGTAGTTAACACACAGATTCGTAAGTGTTAACAAAAATCATAAATCTCAGAACATCATGTGAAGAAACCAACTTCTGTTTTATATGAACAACAACCAAATATGGACCCATTTACCCGACCCAGTATTACTGATGTCAACAGAGCTCAATCAGAATATGAGCAACATACTTACAACGTAACTCAAAGAGTGCAAAGCACACAATAAGGAATGAGAAGCACAATGATTTGAAACGAGCTTCTGTTAAGTTCCGTTCACTACGGAACGAAAACAAACACAGAACCTAAAGATCATCCAATAAGAAAGCGACATGATGCATTAATAAACTTGCAGCACTGCAAGTGGCCTGACAGCGAACCGAAGTCGTGTTACGTGTAGCCCCTACACGGGTTTCACCCCCTGTTGTGGCTGTCTCTGCACAGTTCGTAGCCAGTGTTTCTGGTGTCTGTTTAAAGCAACAGTCTGGAACGCTCTGTATCGACGCAAAGAGGATTATATACTGAGCGTGGTGGCGCA
This sequence comes from Schistocerca gregaria, assembly GCF_023897955.1. Taxonomy (NCBI): domain Eukaryota; kingdom Metazoa; phylum Arthropoda; class Insecta; order Orthoptera; family Acrididae; genus Schistocerca; species Schistocerca gregaria. The sequence continues at coordinate 2,169,160 of NW_026061898.1, forward strand.
GTGGTTACCACACTGGACTCTAGTTAGGGAGAACGACGGTTCAAACCCATTCCGCCATCCTGATTTAGGTTTTCGGTGATTTCCCCAAATCGCTTCAGGCAAATGCCGGGATGGTTCCTCTGAAAGGGCATAGCCACCTTCCTTCCCCATCCTTCCATAATGTGAGGGACCGATGGCCTTGCTGTTTGGTGCCCTCCAACAATTCAACCAACCAACAGTGGATTACATGTACCGAAATCCTGGCCAAAATTATTTTTGATAGTTTCAAACCTTTAAAGCACTCCCTTTCACTACTAGGTTAACTGTAGTTGTGAATACCCCTAAACTACTCCACTGCCGTCCATAGAGATTGGCCTGGGATGACTCGGCATGCATTTGTTAGTTTGTCTGCCTGTCTTTCAGTTTGTACCATGCCACTTTCCACTAGTTCTTAACCTTTTGTACTTGAAAATTTCAAAGTTGATTCGTGTGATACCCTTAATTTGCTGTACCGATTTTACTGGTGACGTGATGACAGGACTGCTTCTACTAGGGCACCGAATTGCTCGTCACGTGTGTGATTGTTCCATATGTAGTTAGTTTGCCATACTTTTCTCGCAATTTTTAAATGCGCCTTCAAACTAATTATAGCTATGTACTGTGTTATATATGTGCGTATTGAGAAGTGCATGTTAGTATGTTTAATCTAGGTTGGTTCTGCTACGTTCACTTGTCTAATGTTACCGATCACAGCAGGTGATTGTCCCAGGCCTCTCGCAAAGTTCTTTTCAATTGCACGTTGGTTTATTGTCTTACTTCTCGCAGTTCACAGCCTGATGCGATAGATGGTGCTGCATGCAGCGCTCGATTGCAAGCAAAATCTATCTACGTAGGGGGGCAACACATCTGTATGCTACACCGTGACGTAATCCAGCAAATCAGATGCCTTCCTATGAGTATGAAAGAGGGAACCTTGCCAGTTCACGACAGTCAGTTTTAGTCCCTGACGACGATGGTGGAGGGTATCATCGAAAGCGTGGAATTTTCTGAAAATTTGACGAGGCAAGTGAACCGAGAACCTTTCATGTACTTGCTACAATAGTTGACCAAACGTCCATTTTTGCCATTTTGGCCATAATTTCGGTAAATATACTCCGGTGTGCGGCACAGGTCAGCACAGCATGGGCACCATGCGATGTTGGTGTAATGTGTTGAAAGATAATGTCACGAAGATCTCGGAGAAGGGTCATAGCCACCGTCCTTAAGGCGCCAGAAATGTGATAGGTACAGTGCAAATTACCATCTGTGTGGACAAGACGCGATCATCTTATTTACCCAGTGGTACCCCATACCAACAATTCAGATGATGAGCCCATGAGAAGATGACGAAAGCAGTCTGGCAACGTTCGTCCTCCTCAGAGCTTGCATGCATGGATACGTCCAATGTGATGTTGTACACAGGACTGGGACTTGTTTGCAAAGACGACATAGTGCCACTTTGGTATGTCCAGTCTCCTTGTTGGGAGTTCCACTGTCGACCGCCTCGGTCTCCTGCCGCGTCGATGTGGGCTTCGACAACAGTTGTCGCTGGACGTCGCCGCACTGTCCGTGAGGGCGCTCTTCTGGCCACCAGTGAGCTCGCTGCGTTCCATGACACAGGGAACCTGGTGTGTCTGTGTGGTCCTGCACAGCCAACCAAACAGCACGTCGAGCCTCTCAGGCGCTAGTCACGTAGGGCCATTAACAGCCTACGTGACCCTCGCGAACCGATAGGCACCGTATTCACGTGACAGCGCGAGCAGCGTAACGACAAACTGCAGTCTCGGACTTTGGTACGTGCTGGTAGACGTTTCCCCTTCGTACACAAGGTGTCACACAGTCTTCCCACAAACAAACAACACTCAAATGCGATTTCTGAACGACAAACCCGCTGTAAAATCTTTACTTACATACAGAGCAAAGTGGCAGCTGTGGAAAATCACTGGTCCACATCTACCCTATACCTTGCAAGCCGTGTAATATGCTGTGGCAGATGGTGGAATCCGTGCTGGATACAGTGGCCGATGCGCAGGGAACAGTTACTGAGCGATTTCATTTGTTTCTTTAGGCGGGGCCGACCTTGTCTGGCCACTTCCAGCCGGCTGGCGAAACACTGCGATGGCAGAAGCGAGCCACACGCCCTGCGTTCTTCCTCAAACGATTTTACAGATACTATTCCGTAAAAAAAAAAAAAAAATCTTTTTTCCCTACTTATAGCTTTATATGCCAGCTTCGTGTGACGTGCCCATCATTTCGTTAATGGTGACAGTTATTATGGTACTTCGATTTAAGTAAGACACTGCATGAAATACGAAAAAGCTTAAAATAGAAAATAGGGGTTGCTAAGATTTTGCGTTTGGTACACATTACATAATATGTTGCCGCGTATAAAATTCAGCTGAGGTAATGAATTTTTCTTTAGACTTTGGTGGAAGTCTCAGTCACCAATGACGGAAAAATTAATCTGATGTAGCGCACATATCTGCAACCGTCCGAGCCAGCGAAAAAGCCAGAATGAGATATTCTCAACATTCCTCACATCTCAAACGGTTTGCGATATGGAAACAAGATTTTCGCAAATGACAGCACGCAAAGAGAAGAGTGCTTTGCCGTATGGTTAACATGCAAAACTTAATTATTGACCGCATTATACGATGAAACAATGTAATTATTAAGGGGCATCGATAGCTGGTGAAACGAGACATACTGTGGGATATAGTACAACGTAAGTGAAGACATTACAAGCTCATTTTTGAATCGGCGATGTGCTTTTTCATAAACGTTTCCTCCCTATTTTTCCTCAGTTTCTCACTTAAAAAACTTCATAACCACTGTCCATTTTCAATTTCTCGCGGCGTAATGAACAGTCCATTAAATTTTGGGCACGCAGCCGCGCAAATAAAATTTCCTCCGCTGATATTTCGGCCGCGTATCGTCCGGCCATCCTCAGAGTGAGTCATAAGACTGACGACAAGATGCCAAGCGCGGCCTTAGATGCTCCACCGCGGCGGTACTGCGCATGCGAGTGAGAGATGTTGGTCGGCGGCAAAGAAATACGCTTATACATGCACCGCCTGTGGCGAAGGCGTACAGACATTTGATTCGCTTATCGATGTATGATCGGCGGCGGTGACACCGTGACGACTTCTCTGCAGTTCAATTACCCCAAGAGCCGGATGCCATGCTTTGTCCAAATTAAAACCATTATCTCTGTTAATAAAATTATTAGCTGCTCTAATCTCTATACCTTGAAGACAGATTCCCAAAAGGAAGACGTGGATGTTAAAATATTCACATCACTGTAATTCATGGAATGACCTGTACCAAGACAATGTTCGGCCACAGCTGACTTGTCTGGCTGTAATAAGCGTTTGTATCTTCGATGCTCTACACATCTCTCATGAACGGTGCGTGTTGTTTGATCTCTGTACGATTTCTCACAATTTCCGCTATAAATCTGATACACACCCGCTTTACGAAGCTGTAAATCGTCCTTCACAGAGTAAAGCTGCAGCAGTCTTCGTTGGGGGGGATGGGGGGGGGGGGGGGGTGAAAGACCACCACAACACAGAATTTCTCAAGAATACACCCACATCGGCAAAAAAGTACTAGATTTGAAAGAATTACTATCTTCTTCCTAGGTTTTACATTGAATGCTCTACAAATTTGTTGCGGAGAAAATCCATTCGATTTAAAAATGCTCTTAAGGTATGTGAGCTCTTGTTGCAAATTGTCTTTATCGGAAATACAGGGTGCCCTATGCACTAAGGTCTTAAGAACACATACGGTCTGTGAAGGGTGATGGCAGCTACTGGCATGAACATATAGATTTGTATACGTTGGTTTCCGGTATACGGCGTGTCCTAATGTGCCATCAACTTTACGGCGAGCGACAACATCCAAAAATGGGAGGTAGACGTTTTTTTATATTTCCATAGTAAATTTGATACTAGAATGGATGGAATTCTAATGCTCAAGAAATCGATGTAATTCATTCATCCCATGCGGCGATACCACAAATGTGTCGTCCACGTACCTCCAGGAGACCGTTGGTTTAAAACTTGCTGAGTCCAGTGCCTTGTCCTCGAAGTCTTCCATGAATAAATTAGCTACCAGAGGGTAGAGGGGGCGTCCCATGACAACACCATCGATCTTGTATGAATGCATGGTTTCTCGGCGATATGAATTAATAAAATATTCTCAGGCTTCCAGCGGTTAAAATCGCACGAGCTTCCGACCGAGCTCTCCCCGGTCATTGTCAAGTGGTGAGACTGACTGCTGTGTCGACGTGGCCGCGTCGTTATACAGCCGCACTGCTAGCTGTGACGTCACTGGTGCTCTCTTCCTCGACAAACAGGGTGTTGCAAAAAGGTACGGCAAACTTTCAGGAAACATTCCTCACACAAATAAAGAAAAGATGTTATGTGGACATGTGTCCGGAAACGCTTAACTCCATGTTAGAGCTCATTTTATTACTTCTCTTCAAATCACATTAATCATGGAATGGAAACACACATCAACAGAACGTACCAGCGTGACTTCAAACACTTTGTTACAGGAAATGTTCAAAATGTCCTCCGTTAGCGAGGATACATGCATCCACCCTCCGTCGCATGGAATCCCTGATGCGCTGATGCAGCCCTGGAGGATGGTGTATTGTATCACAGCCGTCCACAATACGAGCACGAAGAGTCTCTACGTTTGGTACCGGGGTTGCGTAGACAAGAGCTTCCAAATGCCCCCATAAATGAAAGTCAAGAGGGTTGAGGTCAGTAGAGAGTGGAGGTCATGGAATTGGTCCGCCTCTACCAGTCCATCGGTCACCGAATCTGTTGTTGAGAAGCACATGAACCCTTCGACTGAAATGTATAGGAGCTACATCGTGCATGAACCACATGTTGTGTCGTACTTGTAAAGGCACATGTTCTAGCAGCACAGGTAGGGTATCCCGTATGAAATCATATTTACGTGCTCCATTGAGCGTTGGTGGAAGAACATGGGGCCCAATCAAGACATCACCGACAAATAATGCCTGCCCAAACGTTCACAGAAAATCTGTGGTGATGACGTGATTGCACAAATGCGTGCGGATTCTCGTCAGCCCACACATGTTGATTCTGAAAATTTACAATTTGATCACGTTGGAATGAAGCCTCATCCGTAAAGAGAACATCTGCACTAAAATGAGGATTGACACATTGTTGGATGAACCATTCGCAGAAGTGTACCCGTAGAGGCCAATCAGCTGCTGATAGTGCCTGCACACGCTGTATATGGTACGGAATCAACTGGTTCTCCCGCAGCACCCTCCATACAGTGACGTGGTCAACGTTACCTTCTACAGCAGCAACTTCTCTGACGCTGACATTAGGGTTATCGTCAACTGCACGAAGAATTATCTCGTCCATTGTGGGTGTCCTCGTCGTTCTCGGTCTTCACCAGTCGCGAGTCATAGGCTGGAATGTTCCGTGCTCCCTAAGACGCCAATCAATTGCTTCGAACGTCATCCTGTCGGGACACCTTCGTTCTGGAAATCTGTCTCGATACAAACATACCTCGCCACGGTTATTACCCCGTGCTAATCCATACATCAAATGGGCATCTGCCAACTCCGCATTTGTAAACATTGCACTGACTGCAAAACCACGTTCGTGATGAACACTAACCTGTTGATGCTACGTACTAATGTGCTTGATGGTAGTACTGTAGAGCAATGAGTCGCATGTCAACACAAACATCGAAGTCAACATTACCTTCCTTCTATTTTGCCAACTGGAGATGAATAGAGGAAGTAGGGTACATACTGACGTAACTAAAATGAGCTCTAACATGGAAATTGAGCGTTTCCGGACACATCTCCACATAACATCTTCTCTTTATTTGTGTGTGAGGAATATTGCCAGAAATTTGGCCGTCCCTTTTTGTAACACACTGTATATAGTCATGTTTTCATTCCGCGTCCGTCGCGCCCGTTTTAACATCGCGATAGTCGGGTTCCGTCTTTGTTGATGGTGTTTTCAGCGGTTTTTATTTCAATAGCTTCTTTTATGACGCTATCGCAAAATCCCTCCTTCATATCGACATGTTTCGTCGAATAGAATTCGATGTCCACTTTCTAAGGCGTGTTCTTCCACGGCTGAATTTTCTGGATAGCGTAGGTGTAAGCACCTCTCGTGTTCCTTCCCGACGTTGCTCTACCATGCGTACTGTTTGGCTGACGTAGTAACAGCCACACTGACATGGTATCTTGTACACTCGAAGCGTTCTAAGATCTAGATCGTCCTTCACAGGCCTCATGAGCTGACGAACACCGATGAAATGTTATATCTCTTCAGGAGCCGGCTAATCTTTCCCGACACTGTACCACAGAAAGGCTAAAACACAAGTTTCTTGTTTGCTTCTTCGGTGGTGTTCTCACCTCTCTTAGTTTGTTTTTTTGCGTGTCGCGCCAGATATAGCCTGTGATACCTGTCCGTGGCTGTAACCGTTTTCCCGGAAGACGTTTCGGAGGTGGCTCAGTTCTAGTGGCAGACTTGCTGCGTCTGGGACGACTTTAGCACAATGAACGAGGGTATTCAGAAGGCCACTTTTTGTGCCGGATGGTGGTGGCTGAGTTACCGATCTGTGTGTGTAGGTTTCCTGCGGGCACTGTGGCTGAGGTGCCCGTTGGTTTTCCGTCGAACGAGTACGTCAAGCAAGGGCAGTGCATCATCTGTCTCGACTTCCATCGTAAACTTGATGTGGCCGAGGAGAGCTCGGTCGAAAGTTCGTTGGATTATAACCACCTGACGCGGCTGGAAGCCCGAGAAAATGTTATTAATTCATATCGCCACGAAACCACGCATTCATACATGGCGTACCTCTACGGGGGGGAAACGTGGCGCCTAGGGAACCTGCTTGGGAAGAAGGCTAACCTGTTAAGCTCTCTAGCCTTCCTGCTACGCTGTCGAGATGAGAACGCGATTCCACGATTTACCTCGGTAGCCAGGTGAATCTACCGTTCAGCCAGCTCTGCCCTGTTGCGGGAAACGATACACTTCACTAGGAGGCAGCTGGATTTAAAAGGTCGCGAACTGCTGGCTATACATCTGCAGTTGACAGAGGTACTCTCACAATTAGATTTTGAGTGGGTCGACGCGGCCACCACAGCAAAAGAAGGCCACAGAGAAACAGAAAGTGTAGTTCGCGCGGATTTCTTAACAACAACACGGTGCAGAACGGAAATCAACAGAAGGAACTGTCATCAATATGACGGAGAAAGAGGTCGATGCGGGTGCCATTTCGGCGCTTAAGAAAGGTATTAACTTCGCACCAGCGCTTCAGAGCATCCCTGTCTGTGATGATATAAGTGGGGTTGAACAAACAATCCGTAAGATGCCTAGTGAGAATGCTGACGAAATTCATCGCGAAACGTGTCGCATCATTTCAAAATCTAAACCACTGAGGTCTAACTTGACTAGGGCTAAACGCAATGGTCTTCACGCACTCCGCAACGACGCATTCATCGTGGTTCTGCCAGACGACAAGGGCAATGCATCCGTCATTGTAAATAAAGCTGACTACGATGCCAAAATTCAGTTAATGCTTGAAGAGGATATATAGCGTTAACTGCCACGGGACCCGACGTCAAGAATAATGAGGAAGACATCAGAGCTTCCAAAACAGTAAATGCTGGAAGAGGGCGTTATTAAGACTATCCTCCCTCAGGCGCCGAGACCACCTACGCTTTCTGGACTACCAGAAATCCACAACCGGATTCTCCTCTTCGTCCCATTGTGAACACCATTGGGTCACCCACTTATAGACTGGCAGAACACCTGACCAGCCTCCTTGCACCGCATGTGGGTCGTTGTGTGCATCACATCAAGAACACCGTCGACTTTCTCAACAGAATTAAACAACTGCGTCTTAGTCAAGGAGATATGATGGTTAGTTTTGGTGTGGTCTCCCTGTTTACACGTGTTCCGGTCAAAGACTGTATAGATCTCCTCTTCCAATTATCTGATAGCACAATTGTGGGACTGTTTAAGCACACAGTGACATAGTCGTACTTCCTACATGGCGGCCAGTATTTCGTCCAGTTGGACGGCGTGGCTATGGGAAGCCCTCTGGCTCCATCCATAGCCAAACTTTTTATGGCAAAATTTGAAGACTTCGCCTTGGACACGGCTCCAGCTAAACCAAGTTGCTTTTAGCGTTACGTCGATGACACTTTCATCATGTAGCCCCATGGTCGTGAATTTTTGGAACACCTGAACAGCATTCACGGCCACATCAAGTGTAAGATGTAAGTCGAGACAGAGGGTACATTGCCCTTGCTTCACGTCCTCATTCGACGGAAAACCAAGGGGCCCCTCAGCCACAGTGTCTACAGAAAACGGAGACACACACACACACACACACACACACACACACACACACACACACACACACACACACACACACACAGATCAGTATCTGCACGCTCTCAGCCACCACCATCCGGCACAAAAACGTGGCGTTCTGAATACCCTCGTCCATCGTGCTAAAGTCGTCCCAGGCGCAGCAAATCTGCCACTAGAACTGAGCCACCTCCGAAACGTCTTCCGGGAAAACGGGTACAGCCACGGACAGGTGTCCAGGCTATATCTGGCTTGACACGCAAGAAACACACCAACAGAGAAGAGAACACCACCGAAGAAGAAAGCAAGAAACTTGTGTTTTAGCCTTTCTGTGGTACAGTGTCGGGAAAGATTAGCCGACTCCTGAAGAGATATAACATTTCATCGGTGTTCAGGCCCCCAGCAAAAATTCGTCAGCTCATAAGGCCTGTGATGGACTACCTACGGCTAAGAACGCCTGGAGTGTACAAGGTACCATGTCAGTGTGGCTGTTACTACGTCGGCCAAACAGTACGCATGGTAGAGCAACGTCGGAAAGGAACACGAGAGGTGCTTACACCTACGCTATCCAGAAAAATCAGCCGTGGAAGAACACGCCTTAGAAAATGGACACCGAATTCTATTCGACGAAACATCTGTCGTTATGAAAGCGGAGGGATTTTGCGATAGCGTCATAAAAGAAGCTATTGAAATAAAAAACGCTGAAGACACCATCAACAATGGCGGATGTTTGCAACTCAGCACAGCCTGGGACCCGGCTATCGCGATGTTAAAACGGGCGCGATGAACGCGGTATGAAAACATGATCATATATGGCGTGGAAGAGAGCACCAGTGACGTCACAGCCAGCAGTGCGGCTGTATAACGACGCGGCCACGACGACACAGCAGTCAGTCTTACCACTTGAGAATGACCGGGGAGAGCTCGGTCGAAAGCCCGTGGGAATTTAACCACCCGACGCGGCTGGAAACCCGCAAAATTTTATTAACTATCAATCTTCTCATAAAATTCACCATTAAACTGGAAATAAGATGATAAAAGCACATGTTCAAATAAGGCCGTAATGTTCGTATCAAGATGTTGGCTGATAAGAGAAAGAGTCCTTTAAAGGTACCGGTGCATAATGACAGCAACGTCAGGCTAAATAATAATGATGTGCTAGTTAGTTTTGACGTGTTAAGTCTCTGAATAAAATCCATAGAATTACGAATGTGGTGACTCCGTTTTCCTACCAATTGTTTTAATTAGGAAGTCAAGTGTTTGGCAGAAAAATACGTCGGTGAACCAATAGCGCTCGTTATAGGTCTTATAGACCTCTACACTCTCATACTTAGACATTTTGTGAACTTTAGGAAGACCATAATATCTCGGTGGTACTTCTTTTGACTTCCTTTGGTAGTGATGAAGCGTTCAGCAAGGCAGCAGTCCATACTGTCACCTTGCTAGTAGGATCTTTGTTAATCTTCCGGTATGCACCAGAACTAAGTAGACCACATAGCTCTTCCTTGTAGACTTTCTGAGGCAAAAGGACCGGAGCATTACCCCCACGCGCTGCAGTCGGAAAACTATAAGCGCGATGCCATAGATAGTACAAGGGTACTAATATCGATACGCGCTGCTGCTGCGACTCACGGAGAGAGAGGATAACAGCTTAACCGCGAGAGACTAATCACAGAATATCAACCAAAACCAATATTTAATGGGAAGCATAACACGAGCCAGCCACGGCTCAACCTCCCGCCCTCAAACAAACACGATGCTGGAAGGGGAGGGGGGCTACTTAACCATCAGACTAACTAACTGGATTTAACCTGGCTAAGGTGAACCCAGTACTGGTTACCGGAATGGTTATCCTTAACCAGCAGATTCACCGGGCCTAAAATGCGCAAATTGGTGCTAGGCCCCAGAAAATGAGGAGTAAATTTACTCATATTTCCGACACGCACCTGCCTACTGGGGAAACTACGGACATAGACCTGATCTCCTAGCCTCCCTCTAAAGGTTCTCCGATTACGATTGTAACGCTCACCTTGATTATTATGGACCCTGAGTATATTACGTCTGGCACGGTTCCAGTTTTCATTGATGACTTGAGGAACTAGATCTTGAATTCCCCACAAGTTCGAAAAAGGGGAATTAACAGGATAGGAAAGGATCAAAGAGGCGGGAGTAGCTCCCAAGGCTTCATGATTGGCGGTATTAAAAGCAAAACTAAGCCAAGGAAGACTAGAGTCCCACTTACTAGGCGTTTTCTGAAATCAAAGCGGATTTACGATTTCGGTTAACCCTCTCCGTAAAGCATGCCTGCGGATAATACGACGCAGTCGTGATATGCTTGACACCGTTCTGAAAATAGGACTCCTTGAAAGGAGCCGAAAGGAAGGCCGGCGCATTATCGCTAACAATTTTCTTAGGGGGGCCAAAAACAATGAAAACTTTAGTTAAATGAGAAATAGTGGTGGTAGCAGTGACGTTACGGCTCGGAAGGAGCCAAGTGAATCCGGAGAACGCATCAATAATAACTAACACGTATCGATGACCTTTCTTAGTACGAAGAAAGGGTCCTAGATAATCGATATAGAGCTTGTGCGTAGGACAGGACTCGCGCTCAGAGCTCAGCAAACCCTGTTGAAGAGCATTCTTGGGTTTGACTACATTATAAAGCCGATATTGCTATACCATCTCTCTGACATTTCGCTCCATGGTGGGCCAAGTCAAATGCTCCTTGACTTTTTTCAGAGTCTTAGGAACTTATAAGTGGCTACCCACCAACGAATCATGAAAGTACCGAAAAACCGGGCGCACCAGAGCTACTGGCAAACTTCTTTAACTGCTTCGCATGCCCGACCCTTTTACGCAGAATGCAACTGTTAATAATATACTCATGCGACAGTTCCCCAGCCAAATAGGGTCCTGATCCCGACGCTGAGCGACATCAAACTAAAGAGGAATTTCTCCCAATCCTGCCTCCATCTGTCTCCTGGGTTCCCTCACTAGGTGTAGATTCGGCGAACTACAGGCTGAGGACATCCGCAAGGATATTTTCAGTGTCTCTCATGTGTTTAACTTCAAATTAAATGCGTACCTCTCATCTGGCACTACGGCCAGTTTTACGGCTAAAATACCAGCATTAGATGTGTCATTTTGGACAATAAACCCTTTATTAAAGTATGGTACTCCTAGAAATGGACGATTGGCTACAGCTGCCTTAATATACTCAAACGCGGGCTCCTGGACAGGTCCTTATTCAAAACGCACTCTCTTCCGGCACTGTTCGTTTGAGGTCGCGGCCAACTAAGCAAAATTAGGGACAAAACGCCTAAAATAGTTCAACATGCCTATGAACCTAGCAATTCCGCGTTTATCAGTAGGCGGGGGCAACGCCCGTATGGTCTTAGTTCGCTCTTGTTCGATGCGAATACTCTGACCTGACACTAGGTGACCTAAGAAGAACACCTGCTGCCTTTCTAATGTCATCTTACTGGGTTTAACAGTCAGCCCGGCTCCCTGAAACCTCGAAAGAAGTTTCTGGATATGATCCAAATGGTCCTGAAACGAACGGCTATAGATGACTAAATCGTCCAAATAATTATAGGCAAACACTAATTTCAAGTCCCTAAGGATATTATCCAGCAAACGAGTTGCCAAACCAAAAGGAACTCTGTCAAACAGATTCCAATCAGTACAAAATGCGGTAACATGTTTACATTCTTCAGCTAATGGAATCTGACAACAGGCTTGGTTCAAACCAAGAACAGTAAACCAATTAGTACCGGCAAACCAGGTAAAAGTTATGCAGATCAGAGGCAGAGGCACATTCGAAGACAACCTTAGTGTTCAAGCACCCGGTAGTTAACCACAGGTCTGAAATAGTGCTCCTGATCCTTGGGAACATGGCATATGGGGGAAGCATAAGTAGATGTAGAAGGCGTAATAACTCCTTGTTGGAGCATTTGTGATATTCTCGCCTTCAGTATCTTCACCTTAGGAGGTGAGAAGCGACGTGGGGGCTGCCTGACAGGACTATCGTCGGATAGAAGGATATGGTAATTAAGAACATTAGTGACACTCAAGTTATCACTAAGAAGCTCAGGAAAACTCTGTAACAAATCCCGTAATTGAGAAGCGTGATGCGACGAGAGATGGGTAAGATCAAACTCATTAGCCACATCCTGAACGGCCAATGCATCTGCATTTCGATGCACAATACGTTTAGCGCACTTATAAAACGAAACTTAAGGTGGCTTGCGGAGTATGGATGTAGATGTAGAAACTTCTCCACAGGACCTAACTTAAAGAAAAAGGTGTGCCCAGAATAATCCAAGAATAACCCAGTATTTACTGAAATCACATCCCAAAATTAGATCGACCGGCAGCTCCTTGACCGAGGCTAATGACAAGGGCCAGGAAAAATCCCCCATCGATATACTCCCTCGGACCCAATCATGCAGAGGCAACACCTGGTCATTGGCCACCCGACATCTCTGCACCGGAGAAAGCACCGACCGAAGTTTCGTAAAATGACCAACTTCCAAAAACCACTCGAAGCACAATAATGAAAATGAGCTACCAGAATCGGAAAGAGCACAGATCGGTTCGCCACCTACTCGAGAACTAACGTAAGGCGAGGGCGGTGAAGAGGGAGCGACAACACGGGTACGCCAGCGTCTAAAGGCTCGATCACGAGATAGCTGCCCAGTCCGGCGTCATTTATTGGCTCTGAGAGCGCGAGGCTGAATCCAAGAGCGCTCCAAGTGAGCCGTGCTGCCGCACCTGAAACAACCCCGGGGTTCCAGTTTTACTGCTTCAGCGGATGCAGACACTTCGGAATTTCCCTTGCCAGCGCCGGTGGCCTGCCCCTTAACTTCGTGACATACATCGTATCCAAGCGGCAACGCCCATATCGCTACAACCGCGGCACGGAGTTCTTCCCAAGCTGAAGGCTGATTACGGAAGACATAGTGCTACTTATCCGCAACGCGCATTCCCCTAAGAACAATAGACACCGGCTGTTGTTCAGGCAAATCGATTAACAAAGCCAAGGACGCCGTCTGAACTCTGTCCACATACTGATGTAACTGCTCTTTATCCCGCTGCATCTCCCAAATGTAACGACATTCAAGCTGTTTTCGAACTCCGGTGGTCAATCTCTGCCTAATGACGAGCTCCCTCAATTGCTGTAAGGAGAACACTTCAGTCATGGCTCGGAAGAGGAGGTTCTGCAACTCACTTCTAGCTAACAGGTACGGCAGTGACAAAATTACTTGGTGTGGAACCACGAAAGGCAGAAGCATAAAGTTCAAGACGAACCGACAACCGTAATAATTTTTCGACCTGTTCAAGCCACTCCACTACTAATTCAGTAATATCACGAGAGGATTAGGCAACTTGGCAAACATTGCGTCTAACTTCACCGAGGACGTAACAGTACCATCCCGGGCAGGCTCTCGCCCTCTCCCGAACACAGCAAGTCCCGCTCCTCAATCCTCTTCTCACCAAATCTAAACACGTAACATTAAACTGCAATGTACTAACCAAAGAGCCCAATTCGGCGGCTAATTTTTTATGGTGATCTTCCAAAGCTAACATGCCCAAATCCGCTTTCCGATTTGTTAAATACATTAACTGGGCCTACACCGTATCCAATAGACTGGCACTAGGTTGAGTGCCTTCCAAAACGCAAATAGTGTCCTCAAGGCCCCTAACAGCCTTCAACAAAAATTCAGTGGCCGCTCCTGTCTCACCCAACACCGCCGGCGTGACGTCAACCGGCTGAAAAACGGCAGCACCTAAACGGGCCACTAAATCCTGATCACTGCTCTCAGTAGCTTGGCGCCTTATTTCCAACTCGTAAACAAGATGTTCCTGAGCAGGCCGATCCCCGGACTCTGACTGACCGCCATTACAATACACCTGAAACAATCAACACCCAAAACAATGTGGTGTCACAGAACAGAAATATAATTGAAACTAACAGTAACTGAAATGGCAAGAACACAAACGTAACCACGCTCTGCTACCAGTGAAATCCCTGGGCTAGCAGGACGGAGCGGATGCGGTTAGATTTGTGGAAAGAGGTCAAAATATGTTACTGTCAGTTGCACACCATCATACAAAATTTATTTCTTAAAACACACAATCAGACAAGCAAGAATCAAAACTCTCAAGGTTTTAACGAAAGACCTCCTTTGATTTAATTTAGATCGGCTGAAGGCCACATCGAAAATCCAAGGCACAAGGCCTAAGCAAGGTACAGGAGTTCTTCTGGCGGTTTCACTTCTTCAGAATTTTTTATCTTCAATATAAATAGGCTGAAAGCCTTAGATTTAATGTTATCCCATATAACGCGGCTGAAGGCCTCACGTTAATCAAGAATAGTCTCGCGGCTTAAGGCCGAGACAAAGATTTTCAAAGTTTAATTTAAATTGGCTGAAAACTCGGTTGAAGGCCGCATATCAACAAAACAATTTTACGGATTTTGCCTGGGAAGAAGAGCTTTCAATTTGGAAAGGCTGAAGGCCTGATCTCAAAATACTTCGTGTAAAACTCTGCAGCAGGCCTCATATTAAAAAATAACAATCTTATGACTTAAGGGCAAGACAAGGATTTTGAATTTTTAATTTAATAGAGATTAAAACACACATCATGGAGAAAACAATTTTACGACTTAAGGCCTAAAGGAAGAGATTCTGAATTTCAACTAAAATAGGATAAAGTCTTTATCCTAAAATGCTTCACATAACTCTCGGCTGAAGGCCACATACGAAACCCAAATAATCTCACGTCTTAAAATTAAAAATTGGAAATTTCTTTGTCTGGGCTTTAACTGAAAAACTCGGCTGAAGGCCACATAAAAACTACAAAATATTTCTTCCGGCTTAAATCCTAGACAAAATTTTCAACTCTTGATTTGAAAAGGCTGAAAACTCGGCTGAAGGCCACATACCTACTTGAAACCAGTTTACGGCTTAATGTCTAGGCACAAGGAATTTGTAATTTTAATTTTGAAAGGCTGAAACTCGGCTGAAGGCCACATACCAGTCAAGAAACTTTTTTACGCCTTAAGGCCTAAGAAGAAAAGCCTTGAAATTTCAATAAGCAAAAACTCCGCTGAAGGCCACACACACAGTACTTAAGACTAAAAAGGAAATCACTCTGTAAAACACAAGGAGCGGCGCTCAGAAGGTTCCAACCTGGGGAAGTAACTAACGCACTTTTAGGTGAAACAGGCAGCCAGACCGACAACTTCTTAATCAAAAGGCAACCCAACAAAAAGCCAGCCGAGGAACCAACCAACAACATCAGTTCTACTGCACCTGAACAGCAAAACGACAACAAGATGTCAATCGCACAACGTTCCGGATACTGGTGGCCAATCAAGCCAAATGAGAATAAACGCCCAAAACTACCAACACCTCAGCTGTCACACTACACGCTGTGCTGTACAATACCAACACGATGTGGAAAATACACTGCCAGAAACTACGTCAACAACCACTTTAGGTCACTGGAACGTCAACGGCCACAACACAGGAGATACCTCTGGTTCACTTAATTTAAGTCATTCCTTCATTAATGAAGTTTAACACCACACAGGAAGACGGCTGCAATTCTAATCGACTTGAACGCACACACCTGTGGATCTCTCAGAAAGGGACAACCAGGATCAAACCAAGACATGTGATAGCAGTTGAGGCTTGATAGTATGTTAAGTGAGCACTCAACTTTAGTGTCCAGTTTCGGTGGCTGACGAACTTCGTAACCCTCGCAAGAAGTGCCTCACAACTCCAACCGCACGTGCACGCCGCCAGCGGCTCCGGTCTGACCACGCGCCACAGAGACTTCCTCGTTGCTCTGACCCAACGGACCAACTGTCACACACAGCACACCCGGAAAACATATCCGCCACACCAGACATAGTACAGCAGTACTAGTATCGATACACACTGCTACTGCGGCTCACGGAGAGAAGACAGCAACGTTATTGCGGTAACCACTGGGCTACAACAAATGATTAAAAAAAAAAAAAAAAAACAAGGCACCCATCCAGCCAGCCACGGCTCACATACGTTGCAAAGAGCAATGGTGCTGACAATTCTTTTCAGTATTCAATACTGCCTTCTCACGTTGCCATCCTGATAAGTCAATGTTGACTTTTATAGAAGAGATATTCATTTTCCAAAAACATCGCAGTTCTTCCACATAAAACATGTTCCTTAATTCTACAACACTTATTCAAAAAATGGCTCTGAGCCCTATGAGACTTAACATCTATGGTCATCAGTCCTCTAGAACTTAGAACTACTTCAACCTAACTAACCTAAGGACAGCATACAACACCCAGCCATCACGAGGCAGAGAAAGTCCCTGACCCCGCCGGGAATCGAACCCGGGAACCCGGGCGTGGGAAGCGAGAACGTACAACAGTTATTGTTTCTATACAGGCTACACTTTAGTTTCTTTTTTTGGCGTGCTTTTGCCTAGAGCGGAATGCTGTCTGTGTATTTCATTGGTCAAATTTTTCAGTGTAACGAAAATATGATTCTCTATAAATTGTTCGAAGCAAAGAGTAGGATATGACCAAATGAGGAAGCAAATAGACCAGCGTAAGGCCTAGTTTTGCGAAAAACGATTTAACTTCTTTAAATAAATCAGGGTAACTGAGAAAAACTTAAATCTTTCGTTGCTGTCATACTAAAGTCATACGCAGTGTTTAGAATTGTCACGTCGATGTCTCATATCTGCCTAGTGTTAGCGAGATGCTTTAGGAGCTTTAAGTAGAATGCTATGGACCACAGGGTGTACTCAAAAAATGTCTGAAGTAACTAATTGTGTTTTCTTATACATCATAGGTATTGTTTTGCAACACTACTATAAATCTCAGAAATTCTGCTGGTTTGTACATAATGCGGATGTAGAGGAAGATAGATGCTCCAGAAAATGGCGCAAAATGTGCAAAATATTGATTTGTGTTATGTCAAAGTCATGTGTAAATATTATGTCGATATTTTGTGACCATACTTTGTCCATAATTAGCGTCCTGATACAATCGCTCTAAAACAAAAAAATTAAGTCTGAAATCGTAGGTTCACTTGAAAATATGTATCTATTAGGCTGGTGCAGAAGTTCACAGCTATTTTTTTTGTCAGCTGGTATTCAGGTTGCTATGGGTTTACTTAACGATTGTCAGTTGTTATTGTTAGTTCACTGTTGCTATTTGAGTTTACATGTTGAAATTTTGTGTCTGAAGATAGTGAGTGGAGCTGTCGACGCTACAAAATGGAGTACAAACAGGATAAATCGGAACATTTCCGACATTTTACACGGTCTGAGTTCATTCGAGGAGCTACAGCAGCGGAGGCACCCAGAAACATTTGCACCGTGTGTGGGGATAATACTATTGGACAGAGAACTCTAAGGAAGTGGTTTTCTCTTGATAAGGAGGATCGTTTTGACGTTAATGATTTCGCTGTTTGATGGAAGTCGTTCACACTCATGAACCCACAATGATCCACGCGAGTGTACTCGAGAGCTGGTAAACTGCAATTATTTCACCACCGTACGAATTTAAGTGCAATGGGAAAGGCTCAAACATCAAGGGTACGGGTGCCGCATGCCCTAAGCCAAAATCACAAAATCAGCAGGTGACCACATGGGCATCATTGCTTGGCTCGTGAACAACAGCGGCGATGACTTCTCCGTACCGCTATTGGGGTGCAAAATAACTGATGATGGTCGAAGTACAGAGGATATAGAATATACACTGGCAATGGCAAGGAAAGCGTTTCTGAAGAAGAAAAATTTGTTAACATCGAGTATAGATTTCAGTGTGAGGAAGTCGTTTCTGAAAGTATTTGTATGGAGTGTAGTCATGTATGGTTCAAATGGTTCAAATGGCTCTGAGCACTATGGGACTTAACATCTATGGTCATCAGTCCCCTAGAACTTAGAACTACTTAAACCGAACTAGCCTAAGGACAGCACACAACACGCAGTCATCACGAGGCAGAGAAAATCCCTGACCCCGCCGGGAATCGTACCCGGGAACCCGGACGTGGGAAGCGAGAAC
The DNA here is from genome assembly GCF_023897955.1 of Schistocerca gregaria. Lineage (NCBI taxonomy): Eukaryota > Metazoa > Arthropoda > Insecta > Orthoptera > Acrididae > Schistocerca > Schistocerca gregaria. Next base: position 2,187,628 of record NW_026061898.1, read on the forward strand.
GCTACCGCACGACAGCCGTGTATGGAAGTGAAACATGACGATAAATAGTTTGGACAAGAAGAGAATAGAAGCTTGCGAAATGTGGTGCTACAGAAGTATGCTAAAGATTAGATGGGCAGATCACATAACTAACGATGAGGTATTGAATAGAATTCGGCAGAAGAGGAATTTGTGGCACAACTTGACAAGAAGAAGGGACCGGTTGGTAGGACATGTTCTGAGGCATCAAGGGATCACAAATTTAGCACTGGAGGACAGCGTGGAGGGTAAAAATCGTAGACGGAGACCAAGAGATTAGACGGAAACCAAGAGATGAATACACTACGCAGATTCAAAAGGATGAAGGTTGCAGTAGGTACTGGGAGATGAAGAAGCTTGCACAGGATAGAGTAGCATGGAGAGTTGCATCAAGCCAGTCTCAGAACTGAAGACAGCAAACAACAACAACAATGCTAACACAGGGAAACGAAAGGAATGGTTGAGCCCAGCAAAGCAGCAACTCCCCGAACAACGACCTGTAATCATCTACAAAAGATGATGTTATGCATCTAGTGCGCTACGAATTGCTTCCCCGAAGTGTAACCATCACTGCTGACGTTTATTCTCAGCAACCGAGACGTTTTGCAGACGCAATCCAAGAACGACAAGGAGGAAGACCGCGTGAAGTGATGCTACTCCACGATAATGACCACCCGCATTTTGCTAGGCTGAGGGAAGACACTATACGGGAGTTGTGTTGGGGAGTCCTTCCGCAACCACGTTATTCAGCTGATCTGGTGTCCTCAAACACAGATACAACCTTGAAGGAACTTCCCTTTCCAATGAAGATGCTCTATGAACATGGCTCGACGAGTTCTTCGCCTCAAAACCACGTGATTTCCACAGTCGCGGAATATAAAACGTACTCCAGCGTTGACAGATTGTTTTAAATAGAGAAGGAGAATGTATTATTGATAAACGTCTGTGTTACGTTAGAACTTATGCACCAGACAAATACCTTTTCTGCATGAGACACGGCAGTCCGCAGAGCTTACCGGTGTGACGGGATGCCGCAGCGTGAGGGGAACGTGCATCCAGCCATGAGGTTGCCCCGCTGAACTGCAGGCGTTCATGAACAGTACAAGGCGTAGGGTAGTATCTGACAACTTCTCGGGCTTCAAACTACCCATTTCAGCGATAGTATTGCTCGTAACGGGAATATTTTTCAATCTCTGAGTTTTGACGTTATAACAACAGCAGCTGCCGAAGAGCACTGAAACACATAAATCAAAAGAAGGCAGCTGGAGTAGACGAAATTCCTTCAGAATTCTTGAAACTCTGGGTGAACTTACCTTCGTAGCACCATTCCACTTAGTAAGCGAGATATATGTATCGAGTAACACATACTCTGACATCAATAAAAAATATAAAACAGCAATTCGGAAGATGCTGACATCTGTGAAGAATATTACGGCTACGAAGAAGTCTCGGACGAAATATCAGCACAGGTCAGTTACTGGATGCAGCAGTATTCCGAGCACTTTATTCACCGTGGTTGTTTCTTTACGTTTGATTAGCCAGATAGGATTCTACAAGCAGTCAGCTGAATTACTTCTTAGCAGCTTCCCTTACGGTTGGGCAATGCCTTTGCCACACACATAAAAAAGAGACGTATTTCACAAAAAGATTGTCAATGTAAAAGGATTCCTTTCCTGGTTAATGGTTGGTTTACGATATCTCTCAGCATTCGCAACCACTGTATCCTGATGATTAGTAAATCTTCTTGGCCGCAGTATCATCCACGGGCAATTATCGTCCTAACTTACAGGCAAAGCAAGTGGATGTCCTTTCTGTGCATACAAAAGCTTGGTGAATGTTGGGCGGTCACATCATTGTCCGGCGAGTTGCCATACCTACCTGTCACTCTGGGAATGATGGGATTCCCTCAAACATATATACATGAGATAGTCCTTCAGATGTACGCGTGAGACTCCTAGCAGTTGACGTCTAAATGTGGTTTTTTATGTATTTATTTGCAATGGATTTCGGTGTCTCTCCATTTTCTGGCATGTCTACGGTACCACGTGATCAGGCGTGTACCGGGTAATCATCAATATACACATGTCTCATAGAGGGTATAACACCAAAAATGCAGACAAAGTACCGTCTGCAACATCCAAAATTTTCGCCGTTTAATTTTCGTTGATATCTTGCACTATACTCTTGATTCTGATGCTATATGCTGTACTACAGAAACTAAATACATCAATACTTCGATTACGTATTAAATAAAAATTTGACGGTATATAATTGATTGTAATTATAATAGAAATATTATAAATTGCCGGGTAATAGCCAAGGGAACTTTATTGAGATGTATCAATAGCAAAGACGAAATGATAATAGCTGTACCGATGTTTATCTTTGCGCATGGAGAGCCTCTGTCGCGTGGCGTGCAGATGGGAGGCAGAGCAGTTTGTGTCATGAAAGAGTGCGGAAGTTTTTGTTGAACGACCCGGTGTGTACCTATACTCGCGCCAGTGTAGACATCCCTCACTCGTTAACCTGCGATTACTGAGAGCACGGTAGGAGTGGACCGGCGGGGGAAGCTGCAGTTTCAACTGTTGCCTGTCCCGTAAGTATCCGTGGCTCTGGAGACGACTCGGGGTTCCTCTCATCAAGCAGCAGCAGCAACAGCAGCTCCGCATTGTCGTCGGCTACATACTTGTCATCCGCACAGCTACAATATCGAAGGACTGTTAATTGACAAACATTGTAGTGTAGAGAGGCTTCAACCAGCAACATTTCATTCACAGAGTGTGAATAACTTGAATAATAACTAGCAAAAGTTAAAATTTCTAGGACACCTGTGTTGCATTGTCCTCATACATTATTACCATGCAGGGTTCCTTTCCTTTCCATGCAATCGTCGAGTGTCATATGAATATCAAAACTGATTAAATATTTACTGCTAGTTTCGTGTACTTCATACTGACCAGTTTCAGTCTAAATTTTCTGCCTTAGTAACTACATTGTTGTATTGCTTAACAGAAGCTACTTACAGCAAAGTAAGTTTCGCTGGCAAAACAAATAACTACAGATACAATATAAATCTCCCACATGAACCATGGACCTTGCCGTTGGTAGGGAGGCTTGCGTGCCTCAGCGATACAGATAGCCGTTCCGTTTGTGCAACCACAATGGAGGGGTATCAGTAGAGAGACCAGGCAAATGTGTGGTCCCTGAAGAGATGCAGCAGCCTCTTCAGTAGTTGCAGGGGCAACAGTCTGGATGATTGACTGATCTAACCCTGTAACACTAATCAAAACGGCGTTGCTGTGCTGGTACTGCGAACGGTTGAAAGCAAGGGGAAACTACAGCCGTAATTTTTCCCGAGGGCATACACCTTTACTGTATGCTTAATGATGATGGCGTCCTCTTGGGTAAAATATTCCGGTGGAAAAATAGTCCCCCATTTGGATCTCCGGGCGGGGCTACTCAAGGGGATATCGTTATCAGGAGAAAGAAAACTGGCATTCTACGAATCGGAGCGTGGAATGTCAGACCCATTAATCGCGCAGGTAGGTTAGAAAATTGAAGAAGGGAAATTGATAGGTTACAAATAGATATAGTGGGAATTAGAGAAGTTCAGTGGCAGGAGGAACAAGACTTCTGGTCAGGTGAATACAGGGTTATAAATACAAAATCAAATAGGGGTAATGCAGGAGTAGGTTTAATAATGAATAAAAAATAGGAGTTCGGGTAAGCTACTACAAACAGCATAGTGAACGCATTATTGTGGCCAAGATAGACACGAAGCCCACGCCTACTACAGTAGTACAAGTTTATATGCCAACTAGCTCTGCAGATGACGAAGAAATTGAATAATTTCTTTTATTTCATCATAAATTTCTTCAGATGGTGAAGGAAGACGAAAATTAAATAGTCATGGGTGACTGGAATTCGGTAGTAAGAAAAGGGAGAGAAGAAACATAGTAGCTGAATATGGATTGGCCTTCAGTTGCTTCAATTTCTTCATCTGCAGGGCTAATTGGCATATAAACTTATACTACTGTAGTAGACGTGGGCTTCGTGTCTATCTTGGCCACAAAATGCGTTCACTATGTTGTTTGTAGTAGCGCGTAATGGGGCCCCTTAGGGATATGGCGGCTAAGAAGGGGAAGAAATCCAGTGTGCACTCCATGTGCATTTCCGGAGGAGTCATTCCTGATGTGGAAATGGTACTTCCGGATGCCATGAAGAACACAGGGTGCAGACAGCTGCAGGTGGTGGCACATGTCGCCACTAATGACGCGTGTCGCTTTGGATCTGATGAAATTCTCTCTGGATTCCAGCGGCTATCTGATTTGGTGAAGGTTGCCGGTCTTGCTTACTAGATGAAGGCAGAGCTCTCCATCTGCAGCATCGTTGACAGAACCGACTGCGGACCTTTGATGCAGAGCCGGGTGGAGGGTCTGAGGGTCAGAGGCTCAGACGGTTTTGCGACCGTGTTGGCTGCAGATTCCTTGACTTGCGTCAGAGGATGGTGGGGTTTCGGGTTCCGCTGAATAGGTCAGGAGTTCACTACACTAAGCTGGCGGCTACACGGGTAGCGGAGGCTGTGTGGCATGGACTGGGCAGTTTTTTAGGTTAGAAGGCCTCGGGAAAGTACGGGGAGGGCTGCAATCTCAAAGGGTTCATAGCACATACAGGACGTGCTTGGATCAAGGAACAGTCGGAATTGCAGTTGTAAATTGTTGTAGTTGTGCTGGGAAAGTCCCTGAGCTTCAAGCGCTAATAGAAAGCACAGAAGCTGAAATCGTTATAGGTACAGAAAGCTGGCTAAAGCCTGAAATAAGTTCTGCAGAAACCTTTACAAAGTCTCAGACGGTGTTCAGGAAAGATAGATTAGGCAGAATTGGTGGTGGACTGTTTGTGTCTGTCAGTAGTGGTTTATCTTGTAGTGAAGCCGAAGTAGGTACTCAGTGCGAATTCGTATGTGTGGTGGTTATACTTAACAACTGAATTGGCTCCTCCTACAGACCCCCAGACTCCGATGATATAGCTGCTGAACAGTTCAGAGAAAATTTGAGTCTCGTAACAAATAAATACCCTCACTCTAACGGTTATAGTTGGTGGGGACTTCAACCTTCCCTCGTTATGTTGGCAAAAATACTTGTTCAAAACCGTTGGTAGGCGAAAACATATTCCGAGATTGTCCTAAATGCTTTCTCCGAAAATTGTTTCGAGCAGTTAGTCCACGAACCCACATGAATTGTAAATGGTTGCGAAAACACACTTGACCTCTTAGTCAAGATGCTTTTAGCTCTGGACTGTTTGTGGCTGATACAGGGATTAGTGATCACAAGGTCGTTGTAGATAGGCTCAATGCCATTTCTTCCAAATCCACCAGAAACAAACGCAAAATAAAAGCGGATGAAGTGTCACTAGAAGCCTTCCTAAGAGACAGTCTCCATTCCTTCCGAACTGACTACGCAAATGTAGACGAGATGTGGCTCAAATTCAAAGATATAGTAGCAACAGCAATTGAGATATTCATACATCATGAATTGGTAAGAGATGGAACGGATCCCCCAATGGTACACAAAACAGGGCCGAACGCTATTGCAGAGGCAACTGAAAAAGCATGCGAAGTTCAGAAGAATGCGAAATCCCGAAGATTGGCTAAAATTTACAGACATGCGAAATTTGGCACGTACTTCGATGCGAGATGCTTTTAATAGGTTCCACAACCAAACATTGTCTCGAAATTTGGTAGAAAATCCGAAGAAATTCTGGTCGTATCTAAAGTACACAAGCGGCAAGACGCAGTCAATACTTTCGTCGCGCAGTGCCGATGGTACTGTTACCGACGACTGTGAAGGTAAAGCGAACTTACTGAACCCAGTTTTCCGAAATTACTTTACCAGGGAAGACGAACAGAACATTCCAGAATTTGAAACACTAACAGCTGCTAGCATGAGTTTCTTGGAAGTAGATACCTTCGGGGTTGCGAAGCAACTCTAATCGCTTGATATGGGCAAGTCTTCAGGTCTAGATTATATACCGATTAGGTTCCTTTTAGATTACGATGGTACAATAGCTCCCTACGTAGCAACCCTTTACAACCACTCGCTCACCGATAGACCTGTACCTACAGATTGGAAAATTGCGCAGGTCGCACCAGTGTTCAAGAAGGGTAGTAGGAGTAATCCATTTAACTACAGACCTATATCATTGACGTCGGTTTGCAGTAGGGTTTTGGAGCATATACTGTATTCAAACATTATGAGTCAACTCGAAGGGAACGATCTATTGATACGTAATCAGTGATGATGATGATGAGTCCCATACTCCGTTTACCGAGCGTAGGGGAGCGACGAGGGAGACCCGCGCCGCCATACTAGGCAAGGTCCTAGTGGAGGTGGTTTGCCCAGTATGGTTTCAGAAAACATCGTTCTTGTGCAACGCAACTAGCTCTTTATTCGTACGAAGCAATGGCCGCTATCGACAGGGGATCTCAAGTTCATTCAGTATTTCTAGATTTCCGGAAAACTTTTGATACCGTTCCTCAAAAGCGCCTTCTAATCAAGCTGCGCGCCTATGGGGTATCGTCTCAGTTATGTGACTGGATTCGTGATTTCCTGTCAGGAAGGTCGCGGTTCGTAGTAATAGACGGCAAATCATTGAGTAAAACTGAAGTGATATCAGGTGATCCCCAGGGAAGCGCCCTGGGACCTCTGCTGTTCCTGATCTATATAAATGACCTGGGTTCTCTTAGGTCGATCGCAGATGATGCTGTAATATACCGTCTAGTAAGGTCATCCGAAGACCAGTATCAGTTGCAAAGCAATTTAGAAAAGATTGCTGTATGGTGCGGCAGGTGGCAGTTGGTAAATAACGAAAAGTCTGAGGTGATCCACATGAGTTCCAAAAGAAATCCGCTGGAGTTCGATTACTCGATAAATAGTACAATTCTCAAGGCTGTCAATTCAACTAAGAACCTGGGTGTTAAAATTACGAACAACTTCAGTTGGAAAGAGCACATAGATAATACTGTGGGTAAGGCGAGCCAAAGGTTGCGTTTCATTGGCGGGACACTTAGAAGATGCAGCAAGTCCACTGAAGAGACAGCTTACACTACACTCGTTCGTCCTCTGTTAGAATATTGCTGCGCCTTGTGGGATCCTTAGCAGGTGGGATAGGCGGAGGACATTGAAAGGGTGCAAAAAATGGCAGCTCCTTTTGTATCATCGCGTAATAGGGGAGAGAGTGTGGCAGATATGATACGCGAGTTGGGGTGGAAGTCATTAAAGCAAAGACGTGTTCCGTCGCGGCGAGATCTATTTACGAAATTTCGGTCACCAACTTTCTCTTCCTAATGCGAAAATATTTTGTTGAGCCAAACCTACATAGGAAGGAATGATCATCAAAATAAATTAAGAGAAATTAGAGCTCGAACAGAAAGAATTAGGTGTTCGTTTTTCCCGCGCGCTGATCGGGAGTGGAATGGTAGAGAGATAGAATGAATGTGGTTCGATGAACCCTCTGCCAAGCACTTAAATGTGAATTGCAGAGTAGTCATGTAGATGTAGATGGGGGGTAAGATATGAAAGAGGAAGCAGCCTGGTAGAATTTTGCACAGAGCCCAACTTAATCAAAGCCATCACTTGGTTCAAGAATCGTAAGAGAAGGTTGTATACATGGAAGAATCCTGGTGATACTAGCAGGTATCCGATAGAGATTTAGGAACCAGGTTTTAAGTTGTATCTTACCGTTGTATAGTCTATGAGATTTCCAGGGGCAGATGTGGACTCTTACCACAATCTATTGGTTATGAACAGTAGATTAAAACTGAAGAAACTGCAAAAAGGTGGAAATTTAAGTACATGGGACCTGGATAAACTGACTAAACCAGAGGTTGTACAGAATTTCAGGGGGAGCATAAGGGAACAATTGAAAGAATGAGGAAAGGAATAAAGTAGATGAAGAGTGGGTAGCTGTGAGGGATGAAATAGTGAATGCAGCAGAGGACAAGTAGGTAAAAAGACAAGTGCTAGCAGAAATCCTTGGGTAACAGAAGATATATTGAATTTAATTGATGAACGGAGAAAATATAAAAATGCCGAAAATGAAGCAGGCAAAAATGAGAACCACAGGAAGTGCAAAATGGCTAAGCAGGGTTGGCTACAGGACAAATGTAAGGATGAGGAGGCTTATCTCACTTGGGGGAAGATAGATACTGCCTACAGGAAAATTAAAGAGACCGTTTGAGAAAAGAGAACCAACTGCATGAATATCAAGAGCTCCGATGGAAACCCAGTTCTAAGCATAGAAGGGAAAGCAGAAAGGTGGAAGGAGTATATAGAGGGTCTATGCAAGGGCGATGTACTTGAGGACAATTTTATGGAAATGGAAGAGTATGTAGATGAAGATGAAATGGGAGATACGATACTGCGTGAAGAGTTTGAGAGAGCACTGAAAGACCTGAGTCGAAACAGGGCCCCGGGAGTATATAACATTCCATTAGAACTACTGACAGCCTTGGGAAAGCCAGTCGTGACAAAACTCTACCATCTGCAGACGAAATACCCACAGACTTCAAGAAGAATATAATAATTTCAATCCCAAAGAAAGCAGGAATTGACAGATGCGAAAATTACCGATCTGTCAGTTTAATAAGTCACGGCTGCCAAACACTAACGCGAAATCTTTACAGACGATTGGAAGAACTAGTAGAAGCCGACATCAGGGCAGATCAGTTTCGATTCCGTAGAAATATTGGAATACGTGAGGCAATACTAACCCTACGACTTATCTTAGAAAATAGATTAACTCTACAAATGCTAGAAACGTATGTTTGCCTTTCCTTAGAGTATTCCAGTCAACACTGTCAAAAGTTTTCTCTCTTTCAATTTCTGAAGGTTGCAGGCGTAATATACAGGGAGCGAAAGGCTATTTACAATTTGTACAGAAACCAGATGGCAGTTATAAGAGTCGAGAGGCATGATAGGGAATCAGTGGTTGGGAAGGGGGTGAGACAGGTTTGTAGCTACGCCCCGATGTTATTCAATCTGTATATTGAGGAAGCAGTGAAGGAAACAAAAGAAAAATTCGGAGTAGGTATTAAAATCTATTGTAATACTATCAAAGTTTTTATTTCATCTCAATGTCATCGGCAAACCTCACAGACAGCAAAGGACTACGAACAGCAGTTATGCGGAATGGATAGTGTCTTGAAAGGAGGATAAAAGATGATATCAACAAAAGCCAAACGAGGATAATAGAATGTTGTCGAATTAAGTCGGGTGATGCTGAAGGTATTAGATTAGGAAATGTGACACTGAAAGTTGTAAAGGAGTTTTGCTATTTGGGGAGAAAAATAACTGATGTTGGTCGAAGTAGAGAGGATATAAAATGTAGACTGGCAACGGCAAGGAAAGCTTATCTGAAGAAGAGAAATCTGTTAACATTGAGTATAGATGTAGGTGTCAGGAAGTCGTTTCTGAAAGTATTTGTATGGAGTGTAGCCATGTATGGAAGTGTAACATGGGCGATAAATAGTTTAGACAAGAAGAGAATAGAAGCTTTCGAAATGTGGTGCTACAGAAGAATGCTGAAGATTAGATGGGTAGATGACATAACTAATGAGGAGGTACTTAATAGGATTGGGGAGAAGAGAAGTTTGTGGCACAACTTGACTGGAAGAAGGGATCGATTTCTAGAACATGTTCTGAGACATCAAGAGATCACCAGTGTAGTGTTGGAGGGGAGCGTGGAGGGTAAAAATCGTAGAGGGAGACCAATAGATGAATACACCAAGCAGATTCAGAAGAATGTAGGTTGCAGTAGGTACTGGGAGATGAAGAAGCTTGCACAGGATAGAGTAGCATGGAGAGCTGCATCAAACCAGTCTCAGGACTGTAGGCTACAACAATATAAATTAAGAGAGCGCTATTTCATTTACTCTGTATCAACCTTAGAGAGTGACTTCTGCTACCTTGGTATTTATTTGATTGTTGTTATTTTAAAAGTGAAACCGATTTCTCATATGTTTAAAGGTAATTCAGTTCAATCTTTCAATAGTAAAAAATAAATGCTTCCCGTTTTCTAAATTTTGCATTAAGTTACACTGAGGTTACTGAGCGTCTTTTTTTGCATAACATTTAACGTTACTTTCTAAATTTAGTGTTTCAGAATGAGTAACTTCAAGTAGTGGGGCAACTGATGACGCGATTGATGTTAGCTGATGACACGATTACCGTTATCCAAGATGGTGGCTTTTGGAGGGAAGATAGCTCAATTGCGCTACCTCTACTAACCTAAAAAAATGACGGGAAAGAATTGGCTATCTCCACTAACCTAAGTCAACTCTTCCTAGGAAGTAGGCATAAGTCTTTATTTAAACCATTAGAGGTAGTACCACTAACAAGTGTTTTCGCCATGCTCTTGTCAAATGTTCACGAATTTTCCTCTAAGAGCTTACTCCTGCAGCTGATGCAAGTTATTATGATATTGTCACTCAATTCGAATATAATTTTTATAAATTTGTTTAAATAAGTTTAAATTTGATTAGATTTCTTTAAATTTATTATCTACCTACGGCATTAGTGTGTTACCACCACGAGGCTGAGATATAGGTTGTCGGTATGTTACATGAAATCATTCAACTCTACACATAAGACCTTATTAAGCAGTTAGAGCGAAATTAACGTGCAATTTCCAAGAGGATTGTGGTACTGCCTCTAAGAGCTTACTCCCAGAAATCATGGAGTTAGTGTTGTGTTGCCTCCACTAGAGCCTGCTCATTCAATTCGGATATAATTTGTTTAAATTTATTATGTACCTACAGCATTAGTGTCGTGTTACCGCCATAAGAGGCTAAGATATCGATAGCTCTATTACTTGCGCTGGACATAAGTCCTTATTTAAACAATTAGAACCTCTACAACCATCAAGTGTGTTCGCCACCGTCTTTGAGAATGTTCACGAAATTTGCTCTAACAGTTTATTCTTGCAGCTGATGAGAGTTAGTATGGTGTTTCCTTTAAATTCGAATATAATTTGTTCAAATTTTTATAAATTTATTGCCTATCTACAGCATTATTTTCATGCTACCGCCATAACAGGCTGAGATATGAATAACTGTATTACATGAACTAGACATAAATCTTTATTTAAACGATTATAGCACTACAACCATCCACTCTGTTCACGAAATTTGCTCTAGCACCCGATGGGAGTTAGTATCGTGTTTCCAATTCACTTTGAATATAATCTCTATAATTTTGTATTAATTTCTTTAAATTTGTTTAAATTTATTATCTACCTACAGCATTAGTGTTGTATTACCGCCACAAGAGGCTTAGATATCGATGTTTTAATAGCTGTAGTACATGCACTGTATCTACGTGACAGCGTTGTGTTTCGTCCTCGGATAATAAACATCGTCCGGGTAGAGTAGAGTGCGGGAATCGGCATAAGAGGGCGACATACGTAAAAAGAGAGCCAGACTTTGACGCTCAAAACACCATATCTCTTCCACTGGCCCACAACGGTCTGTATTCTAGACGTTGCAGTTCACACATAAGGCGAATCTGCAAGATGGGTCCTATGGAGAGTCCCTCGAATACCAGGTCGAACGTACACCAGGATCGAGCGTCACCGCGTTGACAGAGCACCATACTACGTTCCAGTGCACGGTAGAATACGTCAATTCGACGACATTAAGCGACCGGCGGCGAAGTAGTGTGCGGCAGGTGACTGGCTGTTGGTAAGCGAGAGACGGGGAGGTAGCCGTACTCCAGGTAAAGCCTGCCAAATCAGGAAAAGGGCACCCGTGTCTGACCTGAGGGTCAAGGGAACACGGTGCCAGGCCATCCGTCAGTAGGCCGGTGAGGCTGGTCGGTCTTCGTCGCCAAAGCCTGCGGTGCAAACTAACGAAGAGAAATACTTCTCGATAGTGAACACTGACAAGGCCAAGTCCGCCCCGTTCTTTTGGAAGGGTGACGGAGTAATATCGAACCTTTAATATCATTCCAGCGCTGACAAAGGAACCGAATGCGGCCACGATGCTCCGAGCTATGTGTTTAGGCATCGGTAGTGTTTGCGCTACGTGATGCCCGATAGACGTTAACATATTCGGTCCGTTGATGTAGGTCCTACACACGAAGACGAAGATCCACAAGCCCAGCACTTGCAAGAGACTCCGATAATTGATGGTGGTCGTGCGTGAGATGTAGTCCGTGAAGTCGATACCGAGACAACGGATTTTATCGCGCAGTGCCACCCTCGCAGGTGTCATCCCATGCCAGTGTTCAAAGCCATTAATTTATGTACATTTACACGGCATCTCGAAGCTTCGAAGTGGCTAACCAATCCAATGCTTTGCGAACATCACGTTCGTCACGAAGAGGTAACATCAGATCATCTGCATACGCAGTGCACCTAAAAAAGGAGCCACCAAGAGACAAACCCGTGAGGCGGTGTCGCAGCCCGCTTAACAAATGTTCTAATGCTAAGGCGTACAGTATTGTCCATAATAGGCGTACCTGTGTAACACAGCGACGAATTTACAAGGTGTTCGACAGTCTAACGTTGACAAGCGCTTTCCCTGTTGCGCCACGTAGGAGACGAGTAACACCTCGGAGGAAGCGTCGGGGTAATGCTTATTCTGAAGAACAGCAGTTTAGTACGTATGACTGACGCAATCAAATGCTTGACGAATATCGCAGCCACAGCTCCCGATACGCGACGCACCTTAGCGAGGGCAATCAGCGGCACAGGGCGGAGCGGATATTATGCGTCCCACCTATCGATGACTCATCCATTGATAGGACACGGGATGTCGTACGCAGAATTCGAGCTGCCACTCGACGCGTGAAGTTTTTCGTATCACGGTTCAACCAAGTCAATGGTCGGTAGACTGTAGTACGTGAACCTCCGTGAGGTTTACGGATTGGGATGGTGGTACCTTCCACAAATGCAGCGGGATGTTGCGCCTCTATTGTCATGAGCTCTTGACATATAGTAGTCCAATAGGGCACCAGTAGTCTCTGGAACGTCCTATAAATCTCCAGAGGTAACCCATCCGGTCCTAGTAGCTCATTGGGTGGCCCTTTTCCTATGGCATCCAACATTTCTTCTTCAGTCACCGGTTCTAGCAGTTCCTGTTGGAGTTCCGGAGTAACCGCTGCGTGTGTCAAGCCAGCGACAACACTAATGATCTCTTGATCAGATCTCGTCCTCGTGTACAGGTGAGAATAAGGGGTAAAGTATGCATTGCTTATGTCTCTTTGCGTGGCGTGACGGACGCCGTTTTCTGTAGTCACTTCATAGATCAATGTCCCGTGTATCTGCTCTCATTCCATGGCTATATGGTACATGCCCCCCCCCCCCCCACCCATGAACCTTGGAACTTGCCATTCGTGGGGAGCCTTGCGTGCCTCAGCGATAAAGATAGCCGTAAAGTAGGTGCAACAAGAACGGAGGGGTATCTGTTGAGAGGCCAGACAAACGTGTGTTCCTGAAGAGGGGCAGCAGCCTTTTCAGTAGTTGCAGGGGTAACTGTCTGGATGATTGACTGATCTGGCCTTGTAACACTAACCAAAACGGCCTTGCTGTGCTGGTACTGCGAACGGCTGAAAGTAAGGGGAAACTACAGTCGTAATTTTTCCCGAGGGCATGCAGCTTTACTGTATGGTTAAATGATGATGGCGTCCTCTTGGGTAAAATATTCCTGTGGTAAAATAGTCCCCCATTCGGGTCTCCGGGCGGGGACTACTCAAGGAGACGTCGTTATCAGGAGAAAGAAAACTGGCATTCTACGAATCGGAGCGTGGAATGTCAGACCCATTAATCGCGCAGGTAGGTTAGAAAATTTAAAAAAGGGAAATGGATAGGTTAAAGTTAGAGATAGTGGGAATTAGTGAAGTTCGGTGGCAGGAGGAACAAGATTTCCGGTCAGGTGAATACAGGGTTATAAACACAAAATCAAATAGGGATAAAGCAAGAGTACGCTTAATAATGATTAAAAAAAATAGGAGTTCGGGTAAGCTACTACAAACAGCATAGTGAACCCATTATTGTGGCCAAGATAGATTAGAAGCCCACGCCTATTACAGTAGTACAAGTTTATATGCCAACCAGCTCTGCAGATGACGAAGAAATTGATGAAATAAAATAAATTATTCAGATAGTGAAGAGAGACTAAAATTTAATAGTCATGGGTGACAGAAATTCGACAGTAGGAAAAGGGAGAGAAGGTAACGTAGTAGGTGAAGATGGATTGGGGGTAATAAACGAAAGAGGAAGCCGCCTGGTAGAATTTTGTACAGAGCACAACTTAATCATAGCTAACACATGGTTCAAGAATCATAAAAGAAGGTTGTATACATGGAAGAGGCCTGGAGATACTGACAGCTTTCAGATAGATTATATAATTATAAGACAGAGATTTAGGAACCAGGTTTTAAATTGTATGACATTTCCAGGGGCAGATGTGGACTGTGACCACAATCAATTGGTTATGAACTGTAGATTAAAACTCAATAAACTGCAAAAAGGTGGGAATTTAAGGAGATGGGATCTGGATGAACTGAAAGAACCAGAGGTTGTAAGGAGTTTCAAGGAGAGCATAAGAGAGCAATTGAGAGGAATAGGGCAAACAAATACAGTAGAAGAAGAATGAGTAGGTTTGAGGGATGAAGTAGTGAAGGCAGCAGTGGATCAAGTAAGTAAAAAGACGAGGGCTAGTAAAAGTCCTTGGGTAACAGAAGATATATTGAATTTAATTGATGAAAGGAGAAAATATAAAAATGCAGTAAATGAAGCGGGCAAAAAGGAATATAACCGTCTCAAAAATGAGATCGACAGGAAGTGCAAAATGGCTAAGCAGGGATGGCTTAGGACAAATGTAAGGATGTAGAGGCTTATTACAAAAAACTCGATGGTTTGTCACCTCATGGTTCCATGTCACAGACATCAGCGAAAGTTCTTCACCAAGTGTTATGCACAGATCACATCTGGATCACCAGTGACGACGGAACAGGCTAATATTGTTGCTCACATGCCAGTTGCGCAGTGAACTAGCTTTATTGCTGTACACTTGTAATGTGTTGAGGGACAAGGATAAAGTGATGGCATGGCGACGGAACTTGATGAGGTTTGTTTGCCATAGATACATTGACTCTGCCCAAAAGAGTAAACAAGTAATCGGCAAATGAAATCTATTTATAATGTCTACTAGCTGGTGAATGCGGTAAATGATGTTCTCACAGGAGTGCACCTTGAGGGCATACAGGCCTCAGTGATATGAGCATGTCGCCCGATCACGTGACCACGGAATAACAATGGACGTAAGTCTGGAGTGAAGCAAACTTTCTTTATGAACCACCAGCCACACTGTACTTAGGAACGAAAGCGAAACATGTGGACAGCCCTAAATAAAGCCAAACACATCAGTAGCTCACGTTAAGCTCAACCCAAGTAGTCCATGGCTCGTGCACCAGACCCAGAATACGTGTATACACGGTACTATAGCCCATCTCAAACTGGTTTGTTTTTTACGCCTGTGTGCATCATACCATTGCCTTAATTTGGCCTAACAGAATATTTGCTTGTGAGTGGACACCACGTGCCACACGCTTTGCGCTGATTGCCGTCCACATATTTCTGCGGGACAGCTGTCGTGATAGTCACTAGGGGAAAGATAGACACTGCCTACAGGAAAATTAAGGAGACCTTTGGAGAAAAGAGAACCACTTGCATGAATTTCAAGATTTGAGATGGAAACGCAGTTCTAAGCAAAGAAGGGAAACCTGAAAGGTGGAAGGAGTATATAGAGGGTCTATACAAGGGCGGTGCTCTTGAGGACAATATCATACAACCGGAGGAAAATGTAGATGAAGCTGATATAGGAGATATGATACTGCATCAAGAGTTTGACAAAGCACTGAAAGACCTAAGTCGAAATAAGGCCCCGGGAGTAGACAACATTCAATTATAACTACTGACAGCCTTGGGACAGCCACGCCTAACAAAACTACCATCTGGTGACCAAAATGCATGAGACAGAAAAATTACCCTCAGACTTCAAGAAGAATATAATAATTCCAATCCCAAAGGAAGCAGGTGTTGGCAGATGTGAAAATTACCGAACTATCAGTTTAGTAAGTCATGGCTGCAAAATACTAACGCGAATTCTTTACAGACGAATGGAAAAACTGGTAGAAGCCGACCTCAGGGAAGATCAGTTAGGAAATATTGGAATACGTGAGGCAATACTGACCCTACGACTTATCTTAGAAAATAGATTATGTCTACAAAAGCTAGAAACGTAGGTTTGCCTTTCCTTAGAGTATTCCAGTCAACACTGTCAAAAGTTTTCTCTCTTTGAATTCTGAAGGTGGCATGGGTAATATACAGGGAGCGAAAGGCTATTTACAATTTGTACAGAAACAAGATGGCATTTATAAGAGTCGAGGGGCATGAAAGGGAATCAGTGGTTGGGAAAGGAGTGAGACAGGTTTGTAGCCTCTCCCCGATGTTATTCAATCTGTATATTCAGTAAGCAGTGAAGTAAACAAAGTTTTTATTTCTTCTCCATGGATTTTAATACCTACTCCGAATTTTTCTTTTGAGGTTCGGCGATGACATTGTAATTCTGTAAGTGAGGGCAAAGGACTTGGAAGAGCAATTGAAAGGAATGGATAGTGTCTTGAAAGGAAGATATAAGATGAACACCAACAAAAGCAAAACGATGATAATGGAATGTAGTCGAATTACGTCGGGTAACGCTGAGGGAATTAAAATAGGAAATGAGACACTTAAAGTAGTAAAGGAGTTTTGCTATTTGGGGAGCAAAATAACTGATGATGGTCCAAGTAGAGAGGATATAAGATGTAGACTGGCAATTGCAAGGAAAGCGTTTTTGAAGAAGAGAAATTTGTTAACATCAAATATAGATTTAAGTGTCAGGAAGTCTTTTCTGAAAGTATTTGTACGGAGTGTAGCCATGTATGGAAGTGAGACATGGACGATAAATAGTTTGGGCAAGAAGAGAATAGAAGCTTTCGAAATATGGTGCTATAGAAGATTGCTGAAGATTAGATGGGTAGATCACATAACTAATTAGGAGGTATTGAATGGAATTGGGGAGAAGTTTGTGGCACAACTTGGCTAGAAGAAGGGATCGGTTGGTAGGATCAAGGGATCACCAATTTAGTATTGGAGGGCAGCGTGGAAAGTAAAAATCGTAGAGGGAGACCAAGAGATGAATACACTAAGCAGATTCAGAGGGATAGAGAAGCATAAGGAGCTGCTTCAAACCAGTCTCAAGACTGAAGACTCCAACAACAACAACGTGGGATATGGAGGGCAGTCGTTGATGATTCCCACCATTTGACGAGTACAAATGATGGTCCCTTCACAGAGTTGATGTGCTCGGTTGACAGTCATCTGTCGAGTCCGTGTTTGTGGCATAACGGAACACTACCTGAGGATGGAGTAGTAAAAGTCTGTGATTCCCGGGGGGGGGGGGGGGGGGGGGGGAGGGGGGTCAGGGATTTTCTCTGCGACGTGATGACCGGGTGTTGTGTAATGTCCTTAGGTTAGTTAGGTTTAAGTAGGCACAGTCTACACGTGTCTCCAACTGACGGTTGACATTCCGGTGAGATCAGGTAAGCGGGCAGCGGCTACGCCACAGTAGTTGTCGTCGAAGCTTGATGGTACAGGCGTAAGCAGTGTGATCAGTAAATGCAGCTGGCCACAACTCGGCTGCCTTGACTGCATCCTGACTGAGAGAGCGGGATGTATACATCCTATTAATGTAGACTGGCAATGGAAAGGTAACCATTTCTGAAGAAGAGAAATTTGTTAACATCGAGTGTAGATTTATGTATCAGTAAATCGTTTCTGAAAGTATGGAGTGTAGTCATGTATGGAAGTGAAACATGTAGGATAAATAGTTTGGACAAGAATAGAATAGAAGCTTTCGAAATGTGGTGCTACAGATGAATGCTGAAAATAGGGTGGATAGATCACGTAACTAATGAGGAGGTATTGAATAGAATTGGGGAGAAGAGCAATTTGTAGCACAACTTGACTAGAAGAAGGGATCCGTTGGTAGGACATGTTTTGAGGCATCAAGGGATCACAAATTTAGCATTTGAGGGCAGCGTGGAGGGTAAAAATCGTAGAGGGAGACCAAGAGCTGAATACACTAAGCAGATTCAGAAGGATGTAGGTTGCAGTAGGATCTGGGAGATGAAGAAGCTTGCACAGGACAGAGTAGCACGGAGAGCTGCAGCAAACCAATCTCAGGACTGAAGACCACAACAACAACAACAACAACAAAACATTTTTGCAAGCTCGGAACCTTCTGGTCCGTCAGAAACTATCACATTCATTTTTCCATAAATACAGTGTACAAATCTCACAAAATTTAACAAGACAACCGTCTGGACCTTACAAAAGTAAGAGAAAGAATGAATAAGTAATTGTTCCTTCTCTTTCAACAACATTCCAATATTCACAAATAATGTTTGACGTCGCACTGAGACGGCGCGTTTGTTCCTTGAGCTTGACATGTAACTCCTTACAAATGGAAGGCCTCAGACACGGCCAACCGATTCGCCTCAAATTTGGCAGGTCGCTTGTGTACAACCTAAAACGGAGTAATCTAAGATATTTTAGGTCAACACCGCCGCGTTATTGAAAAAAATCACCCCTAAAAGTTATGAAGAGCAATCGACTCAAAATTGGTGGGATCGATAGATAATTGTAAATAGAGCATTTTTCAATATCAGCTATGGTATCCGAAAACGCATACTATTCCAGAAACCGAGGAAAGAAAGTTTTACAACTGTCGCTTCTGTTCCTACTTTTTAAACGGTTTTTGCCGACAGCACTGATAGCGCAACAGCCAAGGTAACTGGCTGGGAATCTGAGAACCCGGGTTCGAATCGCGAGGAAACCCAGTGGATGTTATTATTTTCGTTTGTATTTTTCCATATCTCAATTCATAGGAATAGGAGGGTTAATAAGGTAAGTAAATCTATAAGGAACGATAAAAATAAGGTAGGCAAATAAATTTCTGAAACTTCTTGGGGTAGTAAACAACTAAAATGTTACTCCAGGTCACTTTAGAATGGCTCTTCCAGTCACTGTTACGTGTCCTCATTTTTCGTCGAACAACGAGATGGCTGGTACTTGTCACATAAAAATTTGAAACAAATATACTCACGGCACCAAGAACATCTAATGAATGCAATCTTTCGAAAGCTACACTGTTCCTTCCCAAGAGTAGGCGGAAAACAAACTTGGTTTACATTTCTAAATGTCTTTTTCGGGAATTAATTTTGATGCGTACCACGCATACGATATCATTGCGTGAAAAATCGGTGCTGAAAGTTGGTTATGAATTATGTTGTAAATAGTTATTGTATCCGTGCGGTTGTCCAATTCCCGCTGGGTTTCCAGAAGCACACTGCAATCCTGAAGCCTGGAAATAAAGTTTTTAACCTGGCGATAGAAATCAACATCACACGGCTGGTACACAGGTGTACAGTTGGGCGGTATTACTTTTACCGTGTACGTCGGCTGACCCTCGCCATCTATAATCATTGTGTCATATAATATAGCAATACTTCGTCCACTCCAGGAATCCACTACTAGAAAAAACTTGCTATCGGGAACGTATGGTTTTAAAACATTCTCAAGAAATATTCTGTAAATCGCATTCGTCAGTTTGGAGAAGGTAATGTAAACATTTTTCAACGAGTCGGTTAAACGGTTGACCTCTTCTATAACCTGAGGACCAAATGTAACATTCGTTTCTTGTAAACATAGGAAAACCTTACGTAACAGTTTTCCAGAGGCTGTAGTGGCATGTTGCGCCGTGTACGAATGTGTTAGTAGGATTTTACTACCAACTGCGACAAGGATTCGTTTTTCTCCCTTATGCGATAACGTGCGTCGAATGTTCACCCAATACTCGCATCCTGTATGCCGGTGTTGATCACGTAATCACTATTAAAACCGGTCATAAGTGACGCCGTTTGCCTGTTGAAAAGAGCTCCCACTTTCTGTATATCTTCTATATTTTGTACCTCCTTATGAGAGACGTATTTAGTGACGCGCCGTTGACGAATTATATACCCCGATCTGAAATTTTTTGCCCAAGATAATGATGCAGCAGACGTAGAATCCTTGTTGGCCGTATATTGAAGCGCTGCACCTGCAGCCCACTCCTGAAGTATTCTCGCTGTTACGTTCTAGTTACGTCAACAAGATTCGACAAACCGGTCGTATGTCCACATATTTATCGCCTGGTATTTGTCGTATCTTGTCCCTCCTTTAACGATATCACTTTCACACAATTTCAAGTCCTTCTTCTGCTCCAGGGCTGTTGTTGCTCCATTCTTTTGCAGTGTTTGTAAGTTCAAATTTGGACGATTCCTGGCTACCGCTACCGCCTTAACTTTTACTTCAAGGGGTATAGAGCTGAAGTTAAGTCGTTTAGTAACCGGTTCGTGATACTCATCGGGAACGGATGAAGCACATATTCCCAGTGACGTGGAGATTTCTGAAATGTTATGACAATTTAGCGATTCACTAGTCGGTATATCTTCCACTGAATCACCTTCTGCTTCGTCTTCATGGTATAGTACCTCAGTATCAAGAAAAGTTATTTCGTTCGTCACCACAAAAATCTCTCGACCATAGCCGTTCCTATCAACCTGGAACGCCGAGAAACAGACCTGGCTGCTTCCAGTAGTGCGTTGATAATGCATCTGTATTTGGCAAACCAAAACACAGCGACGGTAACTTCCCGCTTGCCATCGTCTGTGACAGGCTCCCAACTATATATTACAACGCTAGTCGAAGGGTGTACATCCTCCGTTACTCAGATTTTGCACCTGAAAGATATGACAACAAATAATAACTAGTTACTACGGCATAAACAGACGAGCTAATTTCTACAAACTACAGACAGCACTCGTCATATGTTACTTATAGAATAACACTGTATTCATTCACGAAACTTATTTCATTCGGCACATTAATGATGGAAAAATCACTACTGTATCCGCCAGGATCGCGGCAGCCTAATGACGGAAAACAACTCTTTCCGATTTACGTCTATAAGGCTCGTGCTGGACACCTTCTCTCTTCCAGATTCACAACTATGATATGACGAACAGGCAACCGGGACAACATAACTCTCCCCGCGTGCATTCTGTCCCGTGCCTCGCTGTAAACAAGCGTCGCGCGGTTGGCTGTCTGTGATCCCTCGTGAGGAATTCGAAGCACTCTTACAAGGGGAGGCCGCCAATTGTGAAATTCAGATTCAATTCATACTGCGCATAATAAAAGCTCATGGCCAGAGGTGCTATGTGGGAAAGCACCAAGATGTACTTCTCAGCCGTTGTCGAGAAAATCGACAGTTAAAAGAAACCGTTGCGGTGAAATACTCACTACGATTGATAGTATTCTACAGCGTCGTGACGCAGCGGTAAGCTCTCGGGTTCGGGTTCGTAATTCCGAAGTTCGCCGGATCGAATCTCGTGCCATGCAACCATTTTTTTTTAGTATTTGTTTTTTGTAATTCAAATTTGTGTACATACACACAATGCATATATATATAATTCCCAGCAATCAGTTGCAACAATTATGCATATAATAAGTTGTTGAAAGTCGTTTGTCGTGGAAAAACTGGCAACTTCGAACATCATTATGTTTTCCGCAAACAAAGTTGTATTTCATTAATGTTATTAATTGTCTTCATAATGTTAACCAAGTATAGTTAACGGAAGACGTAGAAACGATATTCCGAAACGAATACGTATAGCGTAAATCAAACGTTCGAATTAGAATAGAAACCCCACGTACACAAATTTTCTGTGGCAGGTATGAAATATAAACTCCGTTACTCGCTCGTTACACTCGAAGGACAGATGTTGAATGGGCCGAAACGAGCTGCCGCATAACAGCGTAGTTGCCTGCCAACTTCGAAAGAAGGTAGGTGCGGTCCCTAGCGCAACTTATAACATCGTCGAAAATCAGTGCGGACGTGAGAGCTTTGGTACACCCTGTTAAACAAACGGAAAAATGGAGGCGGTACAATTGGAGAGCGATCCGCCTTCACCAACATGTGTAAGCAATTCATATATGAATTACAAAGCACTAATAATAAAAAATGTAGCATGGCGCGAGATTTTTTTTTTTTATTTTTCCGCCTCTCCCGACACGCTTCATATACCCTGCGCTGCTTGTGCTGCTAGTTAGTTGGTTAGGCAGTCCATAGATTTTTTTATTTTGTTTATTTTTTATTTAATTTTTGTTCATTGTATCTGCTCGGGGCGGACGTCGCAAGACACCCGTTTCAGTTCGTCGTTGATCCATTAACTCAGTTTTTTTATTACAGACGGCAGCTAACACATTCCTCCCCCCATGAACCATGGACCTTGCCGTTGGTGGGGAGGCTTGCGTGCCTCAGCGATACAGATGGCCGTACCGTAGGTTGCAACCACAACGGAGGGGTATCTGTTGAGAGGCCAGACAAACGTGTGGTTCCTGAAGAGGGGCAGCAGCCTCTTCAGTAGTTGCAGGGGCAACAGTCTGGATTATTGACTGATCTGGCCTTGCAACATTAACCAAAACGGCCTTGCTGTGCTGGTACTGCGAACGGCTGAAAGCAAGGGGAAACTACAGCCGTAATTTTTCCCGAGGACATGCAGATTTACTGTATGATTAAATGATGATGGCATCCTCTTGGGTAAAATATTCCGGAGGTAAAATAGTCCCCCATTCGGATCTCCGGGCGGGGACTACTCAGGAGGATGTCGTTATCAGGAGAAAGAAAACTGGCGTTCTACGGATCGGAGCGTGAAATGTCAGACCCATTAATCGCGCAGGTAGGTTAGAAAATTTAAAAAGGGAAATGGATAGGTTAAAGTTAGATATAGTGGGAATTAGTGAAGTTCGGTGGCAGGAGGAACAAGACTTCTGGTCAGGTGACTACAGGGTTATAAACACAAAATCAAATAGGGGTAATGCAGGAGTAGGTTTAATAATGTATAGGAAAATAGGAATGCGGGTAAGCTACTACAAACAGCATAGTGAACGCATTATTGCGGCCAAGATAGATTCGAAGCCCACACCTACTACAGTAGTACAAGTTTATATGCCAACTAGCTCTGCAGATGATGAATAAATTGAAGAAATGTACGATGAAATAAAAGAAATTACTCAGATAGTGAAGGGAGACGAAAATTTAATAGTAATGGGTGACTGGAATTCGAGTGTAGGAAAAAGGAGAGAAGGAAACATAGTAGGTGAATATGGATTGGGGCTAAGAAATGAAAGAGGAAGCCGCCTAGTAGAAATTCGCACAGAGCACAACTCAATCATAGCTAACACTTGGTTTAAGAATCATGAAAGAAGGTTGCATACG
This sequence comes from Schistocerca gregaria, assembly GCF_023897955.1. Lineage (NCBI taxonomy): Eukaryota > Metazoa > Arthropoda > Insecta > Orthoptera > Acrididae > Schistocerca > Schistocerca gregaria. The sequence continues at coordinate 2,211,062 of NW_026061898.1, forward strand.
TGGAAGAACCCTGGAGATACTAAAAGGTATCAGATAGATTATATAATGGTAAGACAGAGATTTAGGAACTAGGTTTTAAGTTGTAAGACATTTCCAGGGGCAGATGTGGACCCTGACCACAATCTATTGGTTATGACCTGTAGATTAAAACTGAAGAAACTGCAAAAATGTGGGAAATTAAGGAGATGGGACCCGGATAAACTGAAAGAACCAGAGGTTGTACAGAGTTTCAGGGAGAGCATAAGGGAACAATTGACAGGAATAGGGGAAAGAAATACTGTAGAAGAAGAATGGGTAGCTCTGAGGGATGTAGTAGTGAAGGCAGCAGAGGCTAAAGTAGGTACAAAGACGAGGGCTGCTAGAAATCCTTGGGTAACAGAAGAAATATTGAATTTAATTGATGAAAGGAGAAAATACAAAAATGCACTAAATGAAGCAGCCAAAAAGGAATACAAACGTCTCAAAAATGAGATCGAAAGGAAGTGCAAAATGGCTAAACAGGGATGGCTAGAGGACAAATGTAAGGATGTAGAAGCTTATCTCACTAGGGGTAAGATAGATACTGCCTACAGGAAAATTAAAGAGACCTTTGGAGAGAAGAGAACCACGTGTATGAATATCAAGAGCTCAGATGGCAGCCCAGTTCTAAGCAAAGAAGGGAAGGCAGAAAGGTGGAAGGAGTATATAGAAGGTTTATACAAGGGCGATGTACTTGAGGACAATATTATGGAAATGGAAGAGGATGTAGATGAAGACGAAATGGGAGATACGATACTGCGTGAAGAGTTTGACAGAGCACTGAAAGACCTGAGTCGAAACAAGGCCCCCGGAGTAGACAACATTCCATTAGAACTACTGACGGCCTTGGGACAACCAGTCCTGACAAAACTCTACCAGCTGGTGAGCAAGATGTATGAGACAGGCGAAATACCCTCAGACTTCAAGAAGAATATAATAATTCCAATCCCAAAGAAAGCAGGTGCTGACAGATAACACGCGATCTAGTGT
>NW_026061900.1:7500-10000 GCF_023897955.1 Schistocerca gregaria
GGCTGTACCAGATTATCGCTTAACCTAACTGTGGCTGTACCAGATTATCGCTTAACCTAACTGTGGCTGTACCAGATTATCGCTTAACCTAACTGTGGCTGTACCAGATTATCGCTTAACCTAACTGTGGCTGTACCAGATTATCGCTTAACCTAACTGTGGCTGTACCAGATTATCGCTTAACCTAACTGTGGCTGTACCAGATTATCGCTTAACCTAACTGTGGCTGTACCAGATTATCGCTTAACCTAACTGTGGCTGTACCAGATTATCGCTTAACCTAACTGTGGCTGTACCAGATTATCGCTTAACCTAACTGTGGCTGTACCAGATTATCGCTTAACCTAACTGTGGCTGTACCAGATTATCGCTTAACCTAACTGTGGCTGTACCAGATTATCGCTTAACCTAACTGTGGCTGTACCAGAACCTAACTGTGGCTGTACCAGATTATCGCTTAACCTAACTGTGGCTGTACCAGATTATCGCTTAACCTAACTGTGGCTGTACCAGATTGTCCCTTAACCTAACTCAATTTGTCCCTTAACCTAACTCAATTTGTCCCTTAACCTAACTCAATTTGTCCCTTAACCTAACTCAATTTGTCCCTTAACCTAACTCAATTTGTCCCTTAACCTAACTCAATTTGTCCCTTAACCTAACTCAATTTGTCCCTTAACCTAACTCAATTTGTCCCTTAACCTAACTCAATTTGTCCCTTAACCTAACTCAATTTGTCCCTTAACCTAACTCAATTTGTCCCTTAACCTAACCCACGTTGTCCCTTAACCTAACCCACGTTGTCCCTTAACCTAACCCACGTTGTCCCTTAACCTAACCCACGTTGTCCCTTAACCTAACCCACGTTGTCCCTTAACCTAACCCACGTTGTCCCTTAACCTAACCCACGTTGTCCCTTAACCTAACCCACGTTGTCCCTTAACCTAACCCACGTTGTCCCTTAACCTAACCCACGTTGTCCCTTAACCTAACCCACGTTGTCCCTTAACCTAACCCACGTTGTCCCTTAACCTAACCCACGTTGTCCCTTAACCTAACCCACGTTGTCCCTTAACCTAACCCACGTTGTCCCTTAACCTAACCCACGTTGTCCCTTAACCTAACCCACGTTGTCCCTTAACCTAACCCACGTTGTCCCTTAACCTAACCCACGTTGTCCCTTTGCCTAACATAGTTCACTGCTCGGAATCTCTGGTGTCGTTGTTATCCTCATGTAGATGTCTTGCGAGTGTTGCTTACTTTCCACATATTCCCGCTATCCACTGTCAATTGTACTGCAATAGGACTATATCGCCCCCCCCCCCCCTCTGCCCCTCTCTTTGTGTCTCCGTCCTCTCAAGCTGGTCGGTCTGGCGTTTGAGTGTTAAATGAGCCTCGCAGCTGTTCAGTTGCGTTCAGATGTCGACGCCCTCAGTGTACGTCGTGGTATGGTCTGTGTCCATTGTCCGCTGATGTCGTACGCGTAACCCACACGCTGTACCGATCATCGGTAGTTACGTACAGAGTGAAGTAGTGTGATACGTGTGACCGTACGCTGGCTGTGCCCAACGGTGTCGAATCTCAATTTCCATATGTTGTGCTCGATGCTACTTGTCTCGTCTCCCAATAACAGCTAGGTTGCACTGTGGTACGCCGTAGAGGCGTGTGGGAGGAACGTACGAACGCATTGTATGTCACCCTGGGTCGCTGGGGGTGGTGGTGCGGTGAGTCAGGTCAGGTCAGCGTGAGCCGTGTGATGTAGTGACGCGTGTATTCCGACTTTGTCGTATTGCCTCACACAAAGTGCTACCCTGGTGGACCGCGTTCCATATCTGGGACATGCCGCAGATGCCGGTTGACAGTGGATCGCGGAAGGGACATCGCATACGTGCGCGGGCCACCTTCCACGTGTTCTCTTCTGCACATGTCGCAGTGTGTATGTGGTCTGATGTAGCGTGTCGTGACACATGACATCCTGGCATGCAAGAATTGTTGAATTCGCAAATGTAGGTGGACATCTACGTTTACTGCCCAAGATACGCAAATGAACTGGAAATCCGTTGTTGAGCGGTTGTTCACGCTGGAGGTGAATCTGTGATGGCGACGATCGGTACAGCTATTAACCGGTTGTTTCAGCGGTACCCGCCACATCCACACACGTGACTAGGCCCATGTGGGTATGAAGCGATACGCGGCGGTGGCTTGGTGGGACTGTTCCCGGCCGGTGAAGGGGGGCCGCCCGGCGTGTTGGCCGCGCGCTGCGTGGGCGCACGCGCAACAGGCGGCTGGTGGGGGGCGCCGAGTGGCAGGAGCGCCAGCCGACGGGCTCGGCAGGCGGCGCAGCTACGCTGCGGCGCACCCTGCACGCGGCGCCTGGCGGCCAAAGTTGGTTCAGCCGAGCCCGGTGCGAAGCGCGGTGGACATCTGCAGTGTGCTGGTCTGATTGAGGACTGTGTGCGTTGAGGATGCGCCGCCGCCTGGCACTCGGCGCCGCGACGCC
>NW_026061900.1:20000-25000 GCF_023897955.1 Schistocerca gregaria
TCAATTTGTCCCTTAACCTAACCCACGTTGTCCCTTAACCTAACCCACGTTGTCCCTTAACCTAACCCACGTTGTCCCTTAACCTAACCCACGTTGTCCCTTAACCTAACCCACGTTGTCCCTTAACCTAACCCACGTTGTCCCTTAACCTAACCCACGTTGTCCCTTAACCTAACCCACGTTGTCCCTTAACCTAACCCACGTTGTCCCTTAACCTAACCCACGTTGTCCCTTAACCTAACCCACGTTGTCCCTTAACCTAACCCACGTTGTCCCTTAACCTAACCCACGTTGTCCCTTAACCTAACCCACGTTGTCCCTTAACCTAACCCACGTTGTCCCTTAACCTAACCCACGTTGTCCCTTAACCTAACCCACACTAGATCGCGTGTTCCTAACCCACGTTGTCCCTTTGCCTAACATAGTTCACTGCTCGGAATCTCTGGTGTCGTTGTTATCCTCATGTAGATGTCTTGCGAGTGTTGCTTACTTTCCACATATTCCCGCTATCCACTGTCAATTGTACTGCAATAGGACTATATCGCCCCCCCCCCCCCCCTCTGCCCCTCTCTTTGTGTCTCCGTCCTCTCAAGCTGGTCGGTCTGGCGTTTGAGTGTTAAATGAGCCTCGCAGCTGTTCAGTTGCGTTCAGATGTCGACGCCCTCAGTGTACGTCGTGGTATGGTCTGTGTCCATTGTCCGCTGATGTCGTACGCGTAACCCACACGCTGTACCGATCATCGGTAGTTACGTACAGAGTGAAGTAGTGTGATACGTGTGACCGTACGCTGGCTGTGCCCAACGGTGTCGAATCTCAATTTCCATATGTTGTGCTCGATGCTACTTGTCTCGTCTCCCAATAACAGCTAGGTTGCACTGTGGTACGCCGTAGAGGCGTGTGGGAGGAACGTACGAACGCATTGTATGTCACCCTGGGTCGCTGGGGGTGGTGGTGCGGTGAGTCAGGTCAGGTCAGCGTGAGCCGTGTGATGTAGTGACGCGTGTATTCCGACTTTGTCGTATTGCCTCACACAAAGTGCTACCCTGGTGGACCGCGTTCCATATCTGGGACATGCCGCAGATGCCGGTTGACAGTGGATCGCGGAAGGGACATCGCATACGTGCGCGGGCCACCTTCCACGTGTTCTCTTCTGCACATGTCGCAGTGTGTATGTGGTCTGATGTAGCGTGTCGTGACACATGACATCCTGGCATGCAAGAATTGTTGAATTCGCAAATGTAGGTGGACATCTACGTTTACTGCCCAAGATACGCAAATGAACTGGAAATCCGTTGTTGAGCGGTTGTTCACGCTGGAGGTGAATCTGTGATGGCGACGATCGGTACAGCTATTAACCGGTTGTTTCAGCGGTACCCGCCACATCCACACACGTGACTAGGCCCATGTGGGTATGAAGCGATACGCGGCGGTGGCTTGGTGGGACTGTTCCCGGCCGGTGAAGGGGGGCCGCCCGGCGTGTTGGCCGCGCGCTGCGTGGGCGCACGCGCAACAGGCGGCTGGTGGGGGGCGCCGAGTGGCAGGAGCGCCAGCCGACGGGCTCGGCAGGCGGCGCAGCTACGCTGCGGCGCACCCTGCACGCGGCGCCTGGCGGCCAAAGTTGGTTCAGCCGAGCCCGGTGCGAAGCGCGGTGGACATCTGCAGTGTGCTGGTCTGATTGAGGACTGTGTGCGTTGAGGATGCGCCGCCGCCTGGCACTCGGCGCCGCGACGCCGTCTGCTGCTCGGTCGCCCCAGCGGTTCTCGCAGGTGGTTTGTATCGCAGTTGTGCGGACGTGTTGGCGCGTGCGCTGTGCTGGGAGAGTTCGCTTCTGCACCCAAGTGGGGCTTTGCCCTTGTGTGGCGCTGGCGTTGGAGCTGCCGGTCACCATAGGTGGCGCGTGTTGTCTCCCGCCGGCAATGCCACGACAGCACGCTCCCGGGCCTCTGTCGGCAGCGGCAAGCTCAGTTGGGAGCAAGGGTGTTCGCACTAAAACCGTCTACTCGCCTAACTCCGGGCGATTGCGCCTCTCTCGAAACCGACCAAGTACCTAGGACGGCGCTGCGCGCCGCCGGGACCTGAGAGGGTTTCGAGGTGTATCGTGCAGGGGAGCTCGGCCTCCTCCTGTTTGCAGAATAATTGAGCGGACGCTTGCGTGTTCGCGCGGGCCCCCGGGACACACTCCCGGGCGGCCGGCTGCTCAGCTCTAGTTGACGCAGCTCCCTGGTTGATCCTGCCAGTAGTCATATGCTTGTCTCAAAGATTAAGCCATGCATGTCTCAGTACAAGCCGCATTAAGGTGAAACCGCGAATGGCTCATTAAATCAGTTATGGTTCCTTAGATCGTACCCACGTTACTTGGATAACTGTGGTAATTCTAGAGCTAATACATGCAAACAGAGTCCCGACCAGAGATGGAAGGGACGCTTTTATTAGATCAAAACCAATCGGATTGGCTTGTCTGGTCCGTTTGCCTTGGTGACTCTGAATAACTTTGGGCTGATCGCACGGTCCTCGTACCGGCGACGCATCTTTCAAATGTCTGCCTTATCAACTGTCGATGGTAGGTTCTGCGCCTACCATGGTTGTAACGGGTAACGGGGAATCAGGGTTCGATTCCGGAGAGGGAGCCTGAGAAACGGCTACCACATCCAAGGAAGGCAGCAGGCGCGCAAATTACCCACTCCCGGCACGGGGAGGTAGTGACGAAAAATAACGATACGGGACTCATCCGAGGCCCCGTAATCGGAATGAGTACACTTTAAATCCTTTAACGAGTATCTATTGGAGGGCAAGTCTGGTGCCAGCAGCCGCGGTAATTCCAGCTCCAATAGCGTATATTAAAGTTGTTGCGGTTAAAAAGCTCGTAGTTGGATTTGTGTCCCACGCTGTTGGTTCACCGCCCGTCGGTGTTTAACTGGCATGTATCGTGGGACGTCCTGCCGGTGGGGCGAGCCGAAGGGGTGCTTTCGCGTCCCGAGGCGGACCCCGTTTAAATCCTACCAGGGTGCTCTTTGTTGAGTGTCTCGGTGGGCCGGCACGTTTACTTTGAACAAATTAGAGTGCTTAAAGCAGGCAAGCCCGCCTGAATACTGTGTGCATGGAATAATGGAATAGGACCTCGGTTCTATTTTGTTGGTTTTCGGAACCCGAGGTAATGATTAATAGGGACAGGCGGGGGCATTCGTATTGCGACGTTAGAGGTGAAATTCTTGGATCGTCGCAAGACGAACAGAAGCGAAAGCATTTGCCAAGTATGTTTTCATTAATCAAGAACGAAAGTTAGAGGTTCGAAGGCGATCAGATACCGCCCTAGTTCTAACCATAAACGATGCCAGCCAGCGATCCGCCGCAGTTCCTCCGATGACTCGGCGGGCAGCCTCCGGGAAACCAAAGCTTTTGGGTTCCGGGGGAAGTATGGTTGCAAAGCTGAAACTTAAAGGAATTGACGGAAGGGCACCACCAGGAGTGGAGCCTGCGGCTTAATTTGACTCAACACGGGAAACCTCACCAGGCCCGGACACCGGAAGGATTGACAGATTGATAGCTCTTTCTTGATTCGGTGGGTGGTGGTGCATGGCCGTTCTTAGTTGGTGGAGCGATTTGTCTGGTTAATTCCGATAACGAACGAGACTCTAGCCTGCTAACTAGTCGCGTGACATCCTTCGTGCTGTCAGCGATTACTTTTCTTCTTAGAGGGACAGGCGGCTTCTAGCCGCACGAGATTGAGCAATAACAGGTCTGTGATGCCCTTAGATGTTCTGGGCCGCACGCGCGCTACACTGAAGGAATCAGCGTGTCTTCCTAGGCCGAAAGGTCGGGGTAACCCGCTGAACCTCCTTCGTGCTAGGGATTGGGGCTTGCAATTGTTCCCCATGAACGAGGAATTCCCAGTAAGCGCGAGTCATAAGCTCGCGTTGATTACGTCCCTGCCCTTTGTACACACCGCCCGTCGCTACTACCGATTGAATGATTTAGTGAGGTCTTCGGACTGGTACGCGGCATCGACTCTGTCGTTGCCGATGCTACCGGAAAGATGACCAAACTTGATCATTTAGAGGAAGTAAAAGTCGTAACAAGGTTTCCGTAGGTGAACCTGCGGAAGGATCATTACCGACTAGACTGCATGTCTTTCGATGTGCGTGTCGTGTCGTGTCGCGCAACACGCTACCTGTACGGCAGTGGCCGTGCGCCGCGTGCGGAACCACGCGTGCCTCTCAAAACTAGCGGAAGTGTTGTTGTTGTTGTGTGGTACGAGCGCTGAAGCTCTGGAGCGGCTGGCCTGCGGTACCTGGCGCCTGGCGCCGGTTTTGAATGACGTTCGCCCGAGTGCCTGTCCGCCCCGGTGTGGAGCCGTACGACGCCCATCGGCTGTGAGGCCGTTGGACACAAAAAAATAGTGGAACAGGGGCCGTCAGACGCCTCAGTCCCGCAAATGCTGCTGTCTTGAAAGAGACAGTGGGAGACTGAAAAGGAAAAGATCACCCAGGACGGTGGATCACTCGGCTCGTGGGTCGATGAAGAACGCAGCAAATTGCGCGTCGACATGTGAACTGCAGGACACATGAACATCGACGTTTCGAACGCACATTGCGGTCCATGGATTCCGTTCCCGGGCCACGTCTGGCTGAGGGTCGGCTACGTATACTGAAGCGCGCGGCGTTTGTCCCGCTTCGGAGACGTGGGAGTGTCGTGGTCGCCTGTGTGGCCGGCCGCGTCTCCTTAAACGTGCGATGCGCGCCCGTCGCCTGGCGGTTCGCATACCGGTACTTTCTCGGTAGCGTGCACAGCCGGCTGGCGGTGTGGCGTGCGACACCTCGTACAACGACCTCAGAGCAGGCGAGACTACCCGCTGAATTTAAGCATATTACTAAGCGGAGGAAAAGAAACTAACAAGGATTCCCCCAGTAGCGGCGAGCGAACAGGGAAGAGTCCAGCACCGAACCCCGCAGGCTGCCGCCTGTCGTGGCATGTGGTGTTTGGGAGGGTCCACTACCCCGACG
>NW_026061900.1:30000-35000 GCF_023897955.1 Schistocerca gregaria
TGCAGTAAGTTCGTCATGGGCGCTGGCCGGCAGGCCGCGAGACCTGACGCCCGGCGGCAAAGAGTGCCCCTCTGAGGATATAGATGTTCCGTTCCGCCGCACAATGGTGACGGTGACCGCTGCCTGCGGTGGCAACGCTGGGCAGAGTCGATACTCGCCGTGTGGTGGAAGGTAAACATTATGCGGTACATCAGTACTTTCCTAATAGTTCGGTCGTCTCACGGCACTGCTTAGTAAATGATGCAAGGCCACATATAGATGATTTATGCGAATGTCCCTATACGTGCTGTAAGACTGGGCACACAACGTGAATCGCACGTCAGCCACACACTCGAACATGCACCACTCTCGGCCTGCAACGGAGACACACAATACATAAACATCTGGAATGCGACAATGTCGAGTGCATCCTCTCTGCCACATTGCACCGTCGACACTATGATAACCAGAGCAGTAGGTCCACCTATAAAAGCACAATACCCCACTCCTCCGACAACTACCATTGCTCAGATAAACCAACACCACCAACACACATCCTACACAGAGGGGCACCAAATATCACCCCCCCGCCCTCGTGTTATACCACATGAAAAATTGCAGAAGTGAGAGACACAGACCCGCCAGCCTCTTGCTACAAGCATCGAACCGACGTGACATATCTGACGGTGACTCAGGCATCCGCGTACTGCCACAACTATCCACCCCCCCCCCCCCACTCTCTCTGCCCCCTTCCCACACAATACCGAATTTAACCAACTTTATCGCTTAACCTAACTGTGGCTGTACCAGATTATCGCTTAACCTAACTGTGGCTGTACCAGATTATCGCTTAACCTAACTGTGGCTGTACCAGATTATCGCTTAACCTAACTGTGGCTGTACCAGATTATCGCTTAACCTAACTGTGGCTGTACCAGATTATCGCTTAACCTAACTGTGGCTGTACCAGATTATCGCTTAACCTAACTGTGGCTGTACCAGATTATCGCTTAACCTAACTGTGGCTGTACCAGATTATCGCTTAACCTAACTGTGGCTGTACCAGATTATCGCTTAACCTAACTGTGGCTGTACCAGATTATCGCTTAACCTAACTGTGGCTGTACCAGATTATCGCTTAACCTAACTGTGGCTGTACCAGATTATCGCTTAACCTAACTGTGGCTGTACCAGATTATCGCTTAACCTAACTGTGGCTGTACCAGATTATCGCTTAACCTAACTGTGGCTGTACCAGATTATCGCTTAACCTAACTGTGGCTGTACCAGATTATCGCTTAACCTAACTGTGGCTGTACCAGATTATCGCTTAACCTAACTGTGGCTGTACCAGATTATCGCTTAACCTAACTGTGGCTGTACCAGATTATCGCTTAACCTAACTGTGGCTGTACCAGATTATCGCTTAACCTAACTGTGGTTGTACCAGATTATCCCTTAACCTAACTCAATTTGTCCCTTAACCTAACTCAATTTGTCCCTTAACCTAACTCAATTTGTCCCTTAACCTAACTCAATTTGTCCCTTAACCTAACTCAATTTGTCCCTTAACCTAACTCAATTTGTCCCTTAACCTAACTCAATTTGTCCCTTAACCTAACTCAATTTGTCCCTTAACCTAACTCAATTTGTCCCTTAACCTAACTCAATTTGTCCCTTAACCTAACTCAATTTGTCCCTTAACCTAACTCAATTTGTCCCTTAACCTAACTCAATTTGTCCCTTAACCTAACCCACGTTGTCCCTTAACCTAACCCACGTTGTCCCTTAACCTAACCCACGTTGTCCCTTAACCTAACCCACGTTGTCCCTTAACCTAACCCACGTTGTCCCTTAACCTAACCCACGTTGTCCCTTAACCTAACCCACGTTGTCCCTTAACCTAACCCACGTTGTCCCTTAACCTAACCCACGTTGTCCCTTAACCTAACCCACGTTGTCCCTTAACCTAACCCACGTTGTCCCTTAACCTAACCCACGTTGTCCCTTAACCTAACCCACGTTGTCCCTTAACCTAACCCACGTTGTCCCTTAACCTAACCCACGTTGTCCCTTAACCTAACCCACGTTGTCCCTTTGCCTAACATAGTTCACTGCTCGGAATCTCTGGTGTCGTTGTTATCCTCATGTAGATGTCTTGCGAGTGTTGCTTACTTTCCACATATTCCCGCTATCCACTGTCAATTGTACTGCAATAGGACTATATCGCCCCCCCCCCCTCTGCCCCTCTCTTTGTGTCTCCGTCCTCTCAAGCTGGTCGGTCTGGCGTTTGAGTGTTAAATGAGCCTCGCAGCTGTTCAGTTGCGTTCAGATGTCGACGCCCTCAGTGTACGTCGTGGTATGGTCTGTGTCCATTGTCCGCTGATGTCGTACGCGTAACCCACACGCTGTACCGATCATCGGTAGTTACGTACAGAGTGAAGTAGTGTGATACGTGTGACCGTACGCTGGCTGTGCCCAACGGTGTCGAATCTCAATTTCCATATGTTGTGCTCGATGCTACTTGTCTCGTCTCCCAATAACAGCTAGGTTGCACTGTGGTACGCCGTAGACACTAGATCGCGTGTTGTACGAACGCATTGTATGTCACCCTGGGTCGCTGGGGGTGGTGGTGCGGTGAGTCAGGTCAGGTCAGCGTGAGCCGTGTGATGTAGTGACGCGTGTATTCCGACTTTGTCGTATTGCCTCACACAAAGTGCTACCCTGGTGGACCGCGTTCCATATCTGGGACATGCCGCAGATGCCGGTTGACAGTGGATCGCGGAAGGGACATCGCATACGTGCGCGGGCCACCTTCCACGTGTTCTCTTCTGCACATGTCGCAGTGTGTATGTGGTCTGATGTAGCGTGTCGTGACACATGACATCCTGGCATGCAAGAATTGTTGAATTCGCAAATGTAGGTGGACATCTACGTTTACTGCCCAAGATACGCAAATGAACTGGAAATCCGTTGTTGAGCGGTTGTTCACGCTGGAGGTGAATCTGTGATGGCGACGATCGGTACAGCTATTAACCGGTTGTTTCAGCGGTACCCGCCACATCCACACACGTGACTAGGCCCATGTGGGTATGAAGCGATACGCGGCGGTGGCTTGGTGGGACTGTTCCCGGCCGGTGAAGGGGGGCCGCCCGGCGTGTTGGCCGCGCGCTGCGTGGGCGCACGCGCAACAGGCGGCTGGTGGGGGGCGCCGAGTGGCAGGAGCGCCAGCCGACGGGCTCGGCAGGCGGCGCAGCTACGCTGCGGCGCACCCTGCACGCGGCGCCTGGCGGCCAAAGTTGGTTCAGCCGAGCCCGGTGCGAAGCGCGGTGGACATCTGCAGTGTGCTGGTCTGATTGAGGACTGTGTGCGTTGAGGATGCGCCGCCGCCTGGCACTCGGCGCCGCGACGCCGTCTGCTGCTCGGTCGCCCCAGCGGTTCTCGCAGGTGGTTTGTATCGCAGTTGTGCGGACGTGTTGGCGCGTGCGCTGTGCTGGGAGAGTTCGCTTCTGCACCCAAGTGGGGCTTTGCCCTTGTGTGGCGCTGGCGTTGGAGCTGCCGGTCACCATAGGTGGCGCGTGTTGTCTCCCGCCGGCAATGCCACGACAGCACGCTCCCGGGCCTCTGTCGGCAGCGGCAAGCTCAGTTGGGAGCAAGGGTGTTCGCACTAAAACCGTCTACTCGCCTAACTCCGGGCGATTGCGCCTCTCTCGAAACCGACCAAGTACCTAGGACGGCGCTGCGCGCCGCCGGGACCTGAGAGGGTTTCGAGGTGTATCGTGCAGGGGAGCTCGGCCTCCTCCTGTTTGCAGAATAATTGAGCGGACGCTTGCGTGTTCGCGCGGGCCCCCGGGACACACTCCCGGGCGGCCGGCTGCTCAGCTCTAGTTGACGCAGCTCCCTGGTTGATCCTGCCAGTAGTCATATGCTTGTCTCAAAGATTAAGCCATGCATGTCTCAGTACAAGCCGCATTAAGGTGAAACCGCGAATGGCTCATTAAATCAGTTATGGTTCCTTAGATCGTACCCACGTTACTTGGATAACTGTGGTAATTCTAGAGCTAATACATGCAAACAGAGTCCCGACCAGAGATGGAAGGGACGCTTTTATTAGATCAAAACCAATCGGATTGGCTTGTCTGGTCCGTTTGCCTTGGTGACTCTGAATAACTTTGGGCTGATCGCACGGTCCTCGTACCGGCGACGCATCTTTCAAATGTCTGCCTTATCAACTGTCGATGGTAGGTTCTGCGCCTACCATGGTTGTAACGGGTAACGGGGAATCAGGGTTCGATTCCGGAGAGGGAGCCTGAGAAACGGCTACCACATCCAAGGAAGGCAGCAGGCGCGCAAATTACCCACTCCCGGCACGGGGAGGTAGTGACGAAAAATAACGATACGGGACTCATCCGAGGCCCCGTAATCGGAATGAGTACACTTTAAATCCTTTAACGAGTATCTATTGGAGGGCAAGTCTGGTGCCAGCAGCCGCGGTAATTCCAGCTCCAATAGCGTATATTAAAGTTGTTGCGGTTAAAAAGCTCGTAGTTGGATTTGTGTCCCACGCTGTTGGTTCACCGCCCGTCGGTGTTTAACTGGCATGTATCGTGGGACGTCCTGCCGGTGGGGCGAGCCGAAGGGGTGCTTTCGCGTCCCGAGGCGGACCCCGTTTAAATCCTACCAGGGTGCTCTTTGTTGAGTGTCTCGGTGGGCCGGCACGTTTACTTTGAACAAATTAGAGTGCTTAAAGCAGGCAAGCCCGCCTGAATACTGTGTGCATGGAATAATGGAATAGGACCTCGGTTCTATTTTGTTGGTTTTCGGAACCCGAGGTAATGATTAATAGGGACAGGCGGGGGCATTCGTATTGCGACGTTAGAGGTGAAATTCTTGGATCGTCGCAAGACGAACAGAAGCGAAAGCATTTGCCAAGTATGTTTTCATTAATCAAGAACGAAAGTTAGAGGTTCGAAGGCGATCAGATACCGCCCTAGTTCTAACCATAAACGATGCCAGCCAGC
>NW_026061900.1:42500-45000 GCF_023897955.1 Schistocerca gregaria
CTAACTGTGGCTGTACCAGATTATCGCTTAACCTAACTGTGGCTGTACCAGATTATCGCTTAACCTAACTGTGGCTGTACCAGATTATCGCTTAACCTAACTGTGGCTGTACCAGATTATCGCTTAACCTAACTGTGGCTGTACCAGATTATCGCTTAACCTAACTGTGGCTGTACCAGATTATCGCTTAACCTAACTGTGGCTGTACCAGATTATCGCTTAACCTAACTGTGGCTGTACCAGATTATCGCTTAACCTAACTGTGGCTGTACCAGATTATCGCTTAACCTAACTGTGGCTGTACCAGATTATCGCTTAACCTAACTGTGGCTGTACCAGATTATCGCTTAACCTAACTGTGGCTGTACCAGATTATCGCTTAACCTAACTGTGGCTGTACCAGATTATCGCTTAACCTAACTGTGGCTGTACCAGATTATCGCTTAACCTAACTGTGGCTGTACCAGATTATCGCTTAACCTAACTGTGGCTGTACCAGATTATCGCTTAACCTAACTGTGGCTGTACCAGATTATCGCTTAACCTAACTGTGGCTGTACCAGATTATCGCTTAACCTAACTGTGGCTGTACCAGATTATCGCTTAACCTAACTGTGGTTGTACCAGATTATCCCTTAACCTAACTCAATTTGTCCCTTAACCTAACTCAATTTGTCCCTTAACCTAACTCAATTTGTCCCTTAACCTAACTCAATTTGTCCCTTAACCTAACTCAATTTGTCCCTTAACCTAACTCAATTTGTCCCTTAACCTAACTCAATTTGTCCCTTAACCTAACTCAATTTGTCCCTTAACCTAACTCAATTTGTCCCTTAACCTAACTCAATTTGTCCCTTAACCTAACTCAATTTGTCCCTTAACCTAACCCACGTTGTCCCTTAACCTAACCCACGTTGTCCCTTAACCTAACCCACGTTGTCCCTTAACCTAACCCACGTTGTCCCTTAACCTAACCCACGTTGTCCCTTAACCTAACCCACGTTGTCCCTTAACCTAACCCACGTTGTCCCTTAACCTAACCCACGTTGTCCCTTAACCTAACCCACGTTGTCCCTTAACCTAACCCACGTTGTCCCTTAACCTAACCCACGTTGTCCCTTAACCTAACCCACGTTGTCCCTTAACCTAACCCACGTTGTCCCTTAACCTAACCCACGTTGTCCCTTAACCTAACCCACGTTGTCCCTTAACCTAACCCACGTTGTCCCTTAACCTAACCCACGTTGTCCCTTAACCTAACCCACGTTGTCCCTTTGCCTAACATAGTTCACTGCTCGGAATCTCTGGTGTCGTTGTTATCCTCATGTAGATGTCTTGCGAGTGTTGCTTACTTTCCACATATTCCCGCTATCCACTGTCAATTGTACTGCAATAGGACTATATCGCCCCCCCCCCCCCCTCTGCCCCTCTCTTTGTGTCTCCGTCCTCTCAAGCTGGTCGGTCTGGCGTTTGAGTGTTAAATGAGCCTCGCAGCTGTTCAGTTGCGTTCAGATGTCGACGCCCTCAGTGTACGTCGTGGTATGGTCTGTGTCCATTGTCCGCTGATGTCGTACGCGTAACCCACACGCTGTACCGATCATCGGTAGTTACGTACAGAGTGAAGTAGTGTGATACGTGTGACCGTACGCTGGCTGTGCCCAACGGTGTCGAATCTCAATTTCCATATGTTGTGCTCGATGCTACTTGTCTCGTCTCCCAATAACAGCTAGGTTGCACTGTGGTACGCCGTAGAGGCGTGTGGGAGGAACGTACGAACGCATTGTATGTCACCCTGGGTCGCTGGGGGTGGTGGTGCGGTGAGTCAGGTCAGGTCAGCGTGAGCCGTGTGATGTAGTGACGCGTGTATTCCGACTTTGTCGTATTGCCTCACACAAAGTGCTACCCTGGTGGACCGCGTTCCATATCTGGGACATGCCGCAGATGCCGGTTGACAGTGGATCGCGGAAGGGACATCGCATACGTGCGCGGGCCACCTTCCACGTGTTCTCTTCTGCACATGTCGCAGTGTGTATGTGGTCTGATGTAGCGTGTCGTGACACATGACATCCTGGCATGCAAGAATTGTTGAATTCGCAAATGTAGGTGGACATCTACGTTTACTGCCCAAGATACGCAAATGAACTGGAAATCCGTTGTTGAGCGGTTGTTCACGCTGGAGGTGAATCTGTGATGGCGACGATCGGTACAGCTATTAACCGGTTGTTTCAGCGGTACCCGCCACATCCACACACGTGACTAGGCCCATGTGGGTATGAAGCGATACGCGGCGGTGGCTTGGTGGGACTGTTCCCGGCCGGTGAAGGGGGGCCGCCCGGCGTGTTGGCCGCGCGCTGCGTGGGCGCACGCGCAACAGGCGGCTGGTGGGGGGCGCCGAGTGGCAGGAGCGCCAGCCGACGGGCTCGGCAGGCGGCGCAGCTACGCTGCGGCGCACCCTGCACGCGGCGCCTGGCGGCCAAAGTTGGTTCAGCCGAGCCCGGTG
>NW_026061900.1:47500-49229 GCF_023897955.1 Schistocerca gregaria
GTGTCGTGTCGTGTCGCGCAACACGCTACCTGTACGGCAGTGGCCGTGCGCCGCGTGCGGAACCACGCGTGCCTCTCAAAACTAGCGGAAGTGTTGTTGTTGTTGTGTGGTACGAGCGCTGAAGCTCTGGAGCGGCTGGCCTGCGGTACCTGGCGCCTGGCGCCGGTTTTGAATGACGTTCGCCCGAGTGCCTGTCCGCCCCGGTGTGGAGCCGTACGACGCCCATCGGCTGTGAGGCCGTTGGACACAAAAAAATAGTGGAACAGGGGCCGTCAGACGCCTCAGTCCCGCAAATGCTGCTGTCTTGAAAGAGACAGTGGGAGACTGAAAAGGAAAAGATCACCCAGGACGGTGGATCACTCGGCTCGTGGGTCGATGAAGAACGCAGCAAATTGCGCGTCGACATGTGAACTGCAGGACACATGAACATCGACGTTTCGAACGCACATTGCGGTCCATGGATTCCGTTCCCGGGCCACGTCTGGCTGAGGGTCGGCTACGTATACTGAAGCGCGCGGCGTTTGTCCCGCTTCGGAGACGTGGGAGTGTCGTGGTCGCCTGTGTGGCCGGCCGCGTCTCCTTAAACGTGCGATGCGCGCCCGTCGCCTGGCGGTTCGCATACCGGTACTTTCTCGGTAGCGTGCACAGCCGGCTGGCGGTGTGGCGTGCGACACCTCGTACAACGACCTCAGAGCAGGCGAGACTACCCGCTGAATTTAAGCATATTACTAAGCGGAGGAAAAGAAACTAACAAGGATTCCCCCAGTAGCGGCGAGCGAACAGGGAAGAGTCCAGCACCGAACCCCGCAGGCTGCCGCCTGTCGTGGCATGTGGTGTTTGGGAGGGTCCACTACCCCGACGCCTCGCGCCGAGCCCAAGTCCAACTTGAATGAGGCCACGGCCCGTAGAGGGTGCCAGGCCCGTAGCGGCCGGTGCGAGCGTCGGCGGGACCTCTCCTTCGAGTCGGGTTGCTTGAGAGTGCAGCTCCAAGTGGGTGGTAAACTCCATCTGAGACTAAATATGACCACGAGACCGATAGCGAACAAGTACCGTGAGGGAAAGTTGAAAAGAACTTTGAAGAGAGAGTTCAAAAGTACGTGAAACCGTTCTGGGGTAAACGTGAGAAGTCCGAAAGGTCGAACGGGTGAGATTCACGCCCATCCGGCCACTGGCCCCCGCCCTCGGCAGATGGGGCCGGCCGCCCGCGCGGAGCAATCCGCGGCGGGGTCGTGTCCGGTTGCCTTTCCACTCGCCGCGGGGTGGGGCCGTTCCGGTGTGCGGTGGGCCGCACTTCTCCCCTAGTAGGACGTCGCGACCCGCTGGGTGCCGGCCTACGGCCCGGGTGCGCAGCCTGTCCTTCCGCGGGCCTCGGTTCGCGTCTGTTGGGCAGAGCCCCGGTGTCCTGGCTGGCTGCTCGGCGGTATATCTGGAGGAGTCGATTCGCCCCTTTGGGCGCTCGGGCTCCCGGCAAGCGCGCGCGGTTCTTCCCGGATGACGGACCTACCTGGCCCGGCCCCGGACCCGCGCCGCTGTTGGCTCGGGATGCTCTCGGGCGGAATAATCGCTCCCGTCAGCGGCGCTTCAGCTTTGGACAATTTCACGACCCGTCTTGAAACACGGACCAAGGAGTCTAACATGTGCGCGAGTCATTGGGCTGTACGAAACCTAAAGGCGTAATGAAAGTGAAGGTCTCGCCTTGCGCGGGCCGAGGGAAACACGCGATCTAGTG
>NW_026061903.1:2500-7500 GCF_023897955.1 Schistocerca gregaria
ATACATACTGTAAACTGGGGAGGACAGTGTGAACCGCACTCGACCCAGTCACCCTATCTCACAGTCCACTCTGTGTGTAACAAAGCGAAAGCACCAAAGCACTATCGTTCAACAACATCCATTTTATCCTCGCTGCCACAGGACACTATCCAAAGAACGACAAGAGGAACGTCACGTCCACTAATAAGACAGAATGTCTCACACCACCCGCAAACAACGCAGCTCAAATCAGCCAGCAACACCCACAGTGGTCCACCCAGTATCAACACAGGACGCAACGCCACGCCACAACACAAAAGGTACAAGTAATAAAATACCCTTTGGCCACACTCCTTATAAAGGCATCGAACCAACCCACCACCTGACACCAGCCAAACGTACATCCTGATTTGACACATCTCTGGCAACCTAACCCACGTTGGCCCTTAACCTAACCCACGTTGGCCCTTAACCTAACCCACGTTGGCCCTTAACCTAACCCACGTTGGCCCTTAACCTAACCCACGTTGGCCCTTAACCTAACCCACGTTGGCCCTTAACCTAACCCACGTTGGCCCTTAACCTAACCCACGTTGGCCCTTAACCTAACCCACGTTGGCCCTTAACCTAACCCACGTTGGCCCTTAACCTAACCCACGTTGGCCCTTAACCTAACCCACGTTGGCCCTTAACCTAACCCACGTTGGCCCTTAACCTAACCCACGTTGGCCCTTAACCTAACCCACGTTGGCCCTTAACCTAACCCACATTGGCCCTTAACCTAACCCACGTTGGCCCCTTAACCTAACCCACGTTGGCACCTTAACCTAAGTTACGCTGCACCTTAACCCAAGTTACGCTGCACCTTAACCCAAGTTACGCTGCACCTTAACCCAAGTTACGCTGCACCTTAACCCAAGTTACGCTGCACCTTAACCCAAGTTACGCTGCACCTTAACCCAAGTTACGCTGCACCTTAACCCAAGTTACGCTGCACCTTAACCCAAGTTACGCTGCACCTTAACCCAAGTTACGCTGCACCTTAACCCAAGTTACGCTGCACCTTAACCCAAGTTACGCTGCACCTTAACCCAAGTTACGCTGCACCTTAACCCAAGTTACGCTGCACCTTAACCCAAGTTACGCTGCACCTTAACCCAAGTTACGCTGCACCTTAACCCAAGTTACGCTGCACCTTAACCCAAGTTACGCTGCACCTTAACCCAAGTTACGCTGCACCTTAACCCAAGTTACGCTGCACCTTAACCCAAGTTACGCTGCACCTTAACCCAAGTTACGCTGCACCTTAACCCAAGTTACGCTGCACCTTAACCCAAGTTACGCTGCACCTTAACCCAAGTTACGCTGCACCTTAACCCAAGTTACGCTGCACCTTAACCCAAGTTACGCTGCACCTTAACCCAAGTTACGCTGCACCTTAACCCAAGTTACGCTGCACCTTAACCCAAGTTACGCTGCACCTTAACCCAAGTTACGCTGCACCTTAACCCAAGTTACGCTGCACCTTAACCCAAGTTACGCTGCACCTTAACCCAAGTTACGCTGCACCTTAACCCAAGTTACGCTGCACCTTAACCTAACTTACGCTGCACCTTAACCTAACTTACGCTGCACCTTAACCTAACTTACGCTGCACCTTAACCTAACTTACACTGCACCTTAACCTAACTTACGCTGCACCTTAACCTAACTTACACTGCACCTTAACCTAACTTACACTGCACCTTAACTGTCACATGTAACGTCACAGGAATGTAGCTTTGCCTAACAGCAACCCTCTGAACATAGTTCACTGCTTGGATCCTCTGGTGTCATGTGTATTTCTTGATGCCATGGTGCGTACCCTCACATAAAGGTCTTTCGAGTGTTGCGTACTTTCTACACAGTCCCGCTAACCACTGGAAGGGTGTACCGCTACAGAACGAATATCGCCCTCCCCTCCTGCCCTTCCAAGCTGGTCGGTCAGGCGTTTGTTTGTGAAATGAGCCTTGCAGCTGTTCAGTTGCATTCGGTTGTCGATGCAGTCAGTGTACGTTGTGGTACGGCCTGTGTGGACTGTCCGCTGATGTACGCGTAACCCACACTGATCATCCGTCGTTACGTACTGAGTGACATAATGTGGCACATGCTTGACCGTACACCGGCTGCGCCCTACAATGGCGAATCATAAGGGCCATATGTTGTGCACGATGCTACTTGTCTCGTCTCCCCATTACAGCGAGATTGCACTGTTGTACGCCGTACAGACATGTGGTAGGTAGGTACGGACGAAAGTATTGCATGTTGGCCCCCCCCCCCCCCCTCCTCCCTCTGCCGGGAATCAGCGTGAGCCGTCTGTTGATGTAGCGACGAGGGTTTTCCTATTTAATCGTATTGCCCCACACAACATGATAGCACGGTGGACCGCGTTCCACATCTGCGACATGCTACAGAGGCCGGTTGACAGTCGACCGCGCAAGGGACATTGCACACGTGCGCGGACCATCTTCCACGTGTTCTCTCGTGTACATGCCGCAGTGTGTATGTGGGCTGATGTAGCGTGTCGTGACACATAACATGCAGGCATGCCAGAATCGTAGATTTCGCAAATGTAGATTGACGTATACGTTTGCTGCCAAAGATCCGCAAATGAACTGGAAATCAGTTGTTGAGCGGTTGTTCGCGCTGCAGGTGCATCGGTGATAGCGACGATCGGTACATCTATGAACCGGTTGTTTCGGCGGTACCCGCCATGCCCCCGAACCTGAGTTGGCCATGTGGGTATGAAGCGATACGAGGCTGTGGCTTGGCGGGACAGTCCCCGGCCGGTGAGGGGGGGCCGCCCGGCGTGCTGGCCGCGCGCTGCGTGAGCGCACGCACTACAGCCGGCTGGTGGGGGGCGCCCAGTGGCAGGAGCGCCGGCCGACGGGCCCGGCTGGCGTCCCAGCTATGCGCCGGCGCACCCTGCGCGCGGCGCCAGGCGGCCAAAGTGGGTTCTGCCGAGCCCGGTGCGAAGCGCGGTGGACATCTGCAGTGTGCTGGTCCGATTGCGGACTGTGTGCGTTGAGGATGCGCCGCCGCCCGGCACTCGGCGTCGCGACGCCGTCTGCTGCTCGGTCGCCCCCAGCGGTTCTCGCAGGTGGTTTGTATCGCAGCTCTGCGGACGTGTTGGCGCGTGCGCTGTGCTGGGAGAGTTCGCTTCTGCACCCAAGTGGGGCTTTGCCCTTCTGTGGCGCTGGCGTTGGAGCTGCCGGTCACCGTAGGTGGCGCGTGTTGTTTCCCGCCGGCAATGCCACGACAGCACGCTCCCGGGCCTCTGTCGGCAGCGGCAAGCTCAGTTGGGAGCACGGGTGTTCGCACTGAAAGCGTCTACTCGCCCATCTCCGGGCGATTGCGCCTCTCTCGAACCCGACCAAGTACTTAGGACGGCGCTGCGCGCCGCCGGGACCTGAGAGGGTTTCGAGGTGTATCGTGCAGGGGAGCTCAGCCTCCTCCTGTTTGCAGAATAATTGAGCGGACGCTTGCGTGTTCGCGCGGGCCCTCGGGACACACTCCCGGGCGGCCGGCTGCTCAGCTCTCGTTGACGCAGCTCCCTGGTTGATCCTGCCAGTAGTCATATGCTTGTCTCAAAGATTAAGCCATGCATGTCTCAGTACAAGCCGCATTAAGGTGAAACCGCGAATGGCTCATTAAATCAGTTATGGTTCCTTAGATCGTACCCACGTTACTTGGATAACTGTGGTAATTCTAGAGCTAATACATGCAAACAGAGTCCCGACCAGAGATGGAAGGGACGCTTTTATTAGATCAAAACCAATCGGATTGGCTCGTCTGGTCCGTTTGCCTTGGTGACTCTGAATAACTTTGGGCTGATCGCACGGTCCTCGTACCGGCGACGCATCTTTCAAATGTCTGCCTTATCAACTGTCGATGGTAGGTTCTGCGCCTACCATGGTTGTAACGGGTAACGGGGAATCAGGGTTCGATTCCGGAGAGGGAGCCTGAGAAACGGCTACCACATCCAAGGAAGGCAGCAGGCGCGCAAATTACCCACTCCCGGCACGGGGAGGTAGTGACGAAAAATAACGATACGGGACTCATCCGAGGCCCCGTAATCGGAATGAGTACACTTTAAATCCTTTAACGAGTATCTATTGGAGGGCAAGTCTGGTGCCAGCAGCCGCGGTAATTCCAGCTCCAATAGCGTATATTAAAGTTGTTGCGGTTAAAAAGCTCGTAGTTGGATTTGTGTCCCACGCTGTTGGTTCACCGCCCGTCGGTGTTTAACTGGCATGTATCGTGGGACGTCCTGCCGGTGGGGCGAGCCGAAGGCGTGCTTGCGCGTCCCGAGGCGGACCCCGTTGAAATCCTACCAGGGTGCTCTTAGTTGAGTGTCTCGGTGGGCCGGCACGTTTACTTTGAACAAATTAGAGTGCTTAAAGCAGGCAAGCCCGCCTGAATACTGTGTGCATGGAATAATGGAATAGGACCTCGGTTCTATTTTGTTGGTTTTCGGAACCCGAGGTAATGATTAATAGGGACAGGCGGGGGCATTCGTATTGCGACGTTAGAGGTGAAATTCTTGGATCGTCGCAAGACGAACAGAAGCGAAAGCATTTGCCAAGTATGTTTTCATTAATCAAGAACGAAAGTTAGAGGTTCGAAGGCGATCAGATACCGCCCTAGTTCTAACCATAAACGATGCCAGCCAGCGATCCGCCGCAGTTCCTCCGATGACTCGGTGGGCAGCCTCCGGGAAACCAAAGCTTTTGGGTTCCGGGGGAAGTATGGTTGCAAAGCTGAAACTTAAAGGAATTGACGGAAGGGCACCACCAGGAGTGGAGCCTGCGGCTTAATTTGACTCAACACGGGAAACCTCACCAGGCCCGGACACCGGAAGGATTGACAGATTGATAGCTCTTTCTTGATTCGGTGGGTGGTGGTGCATGGCCGTTCTTAGTTGGTGGAGCGATTTGTCTGGTTAATTCCGATAACGAACGAGACTCTAGCCTGCTAACTAG
>NW_026061903.1:15000-17500 GCF_023897955.1 Schistocerca gregaria
GGCACCTTAACCTAAGTTACGCTGCACCTTAACCCAAGTTACGCTGCACCTTAACCCAAGTTACGCTGCACCTTAACCCAAGTTACGCTGCACCTTAACCCAAGTTACGCTGCACCTTAACCCAAGTTACGCTGCACCTTAACCCAAGTTACGCTGCACCTTAACCCAAGTTACGCTGCACCTTAACCCAAGTTACGCTGCACCTTAACCCAAGTTACGCTGCACCTTAACCCAAGTTACGCTGCACCTTAACCCAAGTTACGCTGCACCTTAACCCAAGTTACGCTGCACCTTAACCCAAGTTACGCTGCACCTTAACCCAAGTTACGCTGCACCTTAACCCAAGTTACGCTGCACCTTAACCCAAGTTACGCTGCACCTTAACCCAAGTTACGCTGCACCTTAACCCAAGTTACGCTGCACCTTAACCCAAGTTACGCTGCACCTTAACCCAAGTTACGCTGCACCTTAACCCAAGTTACGCTGCACCTTAACCCAAGTTACGCTGCACCTTAACCCAAGTTACGCTGCACCTTAACCCAAGTTACGCTGCACCTTAACCCAAGTTACGCTGCACCTTAACCCAAGTTACGCTGCACCTTAACCCAAGTTACGCTGCACCTTAACCCAAGTTACGCTGCACCTTAACCCAAGTTACGCTGCACCTTAACCCAAGTTACGCTGCACCTTAACCCAAGTTACGCTGCACCTTAACCCAAGTTACGCTGCACCTTAACCCAAGTTACGCTGCACCTTAACCCAAGTTACGCTGCACCTTAACCTAACTTACGCTGCACCTTAACCTAACTTACGCTGCACCTTAACCTAACTTACGCTGCACCTTAACCTAACTTACACTGCACCTTAACCTAACTTACGCTGCACCTTAACCTAACTTACACTGCACCTTAACCTAACTTACACTGCACCTTAACTGTCACATGTAACGTCACAGGAATGTAGCTTTGCCTAACAGCAACCCTCTGAACATAGTTCACTGCTTGGATCCTCTGGTGTCATGTGTATTTCTTGATGCCATGGTGCGTACCCTCACATAAAGGTCTTTCGAGTGTTGCGTACTTTCTACACAGTCCCGCTAACCACTGGAAGGGTGTACCGCTACAGAACGAATATCGCCCTCCCCTCCTGCCCTTCCAAGCTGGTCGGTCAGGCGTTTGTTTGTGAAATGAGCCTTGCAGCTGTTCAGTTGCATTCGGTTGTCGATGCAGTCAGTGTACGTTGTGGTACGGCCTGTGTGGACTGTCCGCTGATGTACGCGTAACCCACACTGATCATCCGTCGTTACGTACTGAGTGACATAATGTGGCACATGCTTGACCGTACACCGGCTGCGCCCTACAATGGCGAATCATAAGGGCCATATGTTGTGCACGATGCTACTTGTCTCGTCTCCCCATTACAGCGAGATTGCACTGTTGTACGCCGTACAGACATGTGGTAGGTAGGTACGGACGAAAGTATTGCATGTTGGCCCCCCCCCCCCCCCCCCCTCCTCCCTCTGCCGGGAATCAGCGTGAGCCGTCTGTTGATGTAGCGACGAGGGTTTTCCTATTTAATCGTATTGCCCCACACAACATGATAGCACGGTGGACCGCGTTCCACATCTGCGACATGCTACAGAGGCCGGTTGACAGTCGACCGCGCAAGGGACATTGCACACGTGCGCGGACCATCTTCCACGTGTTCTCTCGTGTACATGCCGCAGTGTGTATGTGGGCTGATGTAGCGTGTCGTGACACATAACATGCAGGCATGCCAGAATCGTAGATTTCGCAAATGTAGATTGACGTATACGTTTGCTGCCAAAGATCCGCAAATGAACTGGAAATCAGTTGTTGAGCGGTTGTTCGCGCTGCAGGTGCATCGGTGATAGCGACGATCGGTACATCTATGAACCGGTTGTTTCGGCGGTACCCGCCATGCCCCCGAACCTGAGTTGGCCATGTGGGTATGAAGCGATACGAGGCTGTGGCTTGGCGGGACAGTCCCCGGCCGGTGAGGGGGGGCCGCCCGGCGTGCTGGCCGCGCGCTGCGTGAGCGCACGCACTACAGCCGGCTGGTGGGGGGCGCCCAGTGGCAGGAGCGCCGGCCGACGGGCCCGGCTGGCGTCCCAGCTATGCGCCGGCGCACCCTGCGCGCGGCGCCAGGCGGCCAAAGTGGGTTCTGCCGAGCCCGGTGCGAAGCGCGGTGGACATCTGCAGTGTGCTGGTCCGATTGCGGACTGTGTGCGTTGAGGATGCGCCGCCGCCCGGCACTCGGCGTCGCGACGCCGTCTGCTGCTCGGTCGCCCCCAGCGGTTCTCGCAGGTGGTTTGTATCGCAGCTCTGCGGACGTGTTGGCGCGTGCGCTGTGCTGGGAGAGTTCGCTTCTGCACCCAAGTGGGGCTTTGCCCTTCTGTGGCGCTGGCGTTGGAGCTGCCGGTCACCGTAGGTGGCGCGTGTTGTTTCCCGCCGGCAATGCCACGACAGCACGCTCCCGG
>NW_026061903.1:37500-42500 GCF_023897955.1 Schistocerca gregaria
ACCACATACATAGATGATACATACTGTAAACTGGGGAGGACAGTGTGAACCGCACTCGACCCAGTCACCCTATCTCACAGTCCACTCTGTGTGTAACAAAGCGAAAGCACCAAAGCACTATCGTTCAACAACATCCATTTTATCCTCGCTGCCACAGGACACTATCCAAAGAACGACAAGAGGAACGTCACGTCCACTAATAAGACAGAATGTCTCACACCACCCGCAAACAACGCAGCTCAAATCAGCCAGCAACACCCACAGTGGTCCACCCAGTATCAACACAGGACGCAACGCCACGCCACAACACAAAAGGTACAAGTAATAAAATACCCTTTGGCCACACTCCTTATAAAGGCATCGAACCAACCCACCACCTGACACCAGCCAAACGTACATCCTGATTTGACACATCTCTGGCAACCTAACCCACGTTGGCCCTTAACCTAACCCACGTTGGCCCTTAACCTAACCCACGTTGGCCCTTAACCTAACCCACGTTGGCCCTTAACCTAACCCACGTTGGCCCTTAACCTAACCCACGTTGGCCCTTAACCTAACCCACGTTGGCCCTTAACCTAACCCACGTTGGCCCTTAACCTAACCCACGTTGGCCCTTAACCTAACCCACGTTGGCCCTTAACCTAACCCACGTTGGCCCTTAACCTAACCCACGTTGGCCCTTAACCTAACCCACGTTGGCCCTTAACCTAACCCACGTTGGCCCTTAACCTAACCCACGTTGGCCCTTAACCTAACCCACGTTGGCCCCTTAACCTAACCCACGTTGGCCCTTAACCTAACCCACGTTGGCCCCTTAACCTAACCCACGTTGGCACCTTAACCCAAGTTACGCTGCACCTTAACCCAAGTTACGCTGCACCTTAACCCAAGTTACGCTGCACCTTAACCCAAGTTACGCTGCACCTTAACCCAAGTTACGCTGCACCTTAACCCAAGTTACGCTGCACCTTAACCCAAGTTACGCTGCACCTTAACCCAAGTTACGCTGCACCTTAACCCAAGTTACGCTGCACCTTAACCCAAGTTACGCTGCACCTTAACCCAAGTTACGCTGCACCTTAACCCAAGTTACGCTGCACCTTAACCCAAGTTACGCTGCACCTTAACCCAAGTTACGCTGCACCTTAACCCAAGTTACGCTGCACCTTAACCCAAGTTACGCTGCACCTTAACCCAAGTTACGCTGCACCTTAACCCAAGTTACGCTGCACCTTAACCCAAGTTACGCTGCACCTTAACCCAAGTTACGCTGCACCTTAACCCAAGTTACGCTGCACCTTAACCCAAGTTACGCTGCACCTTAACCCAAGTTACGCTGCACCTTAACCCAAGTTACGCTGCACCTTAACCCAAGTTACGCTGCACCTAACCCAAGTTACGCTGCACCTTAACCTAACTTACGCTGCACCTTAACCTAACTTACGCTGCACCTTAACCTAACTTACGCTGCACCTTAACCTAACTTACG
This sequence comes from Schistocerca gregaria, assembly GCF_023897955.1. Lineage (NCBI taxonomy): Eukaryota > Metazoa > Arthropoda > Insecta > Orthoptera > Acrididae > Schistocerca > Schistocerca gregaria. The sequence goes on from NW_026061903.1 coordinate 38,993, forward strand.
CTGCACCTTAACCTAACTTACGCTGCACCTTAACCTAACTTACACTGCACCTTAACTGTCACATGTAACGTCACAGGAATGTAGCTTTGCCTAACAGCAACCCTCTGAACATAGTTCACTGCTTGGATCCTCTGGTGTCATGTGTATTTCTTGATGCCATGGTGCGTAACCCTCACATAAAGGTCTTTCGAGTGTTGCGTACTTTCTACACAGTCCCGCTAACCACTGGAAGGGTGTACCGCTACAGAACGAATATCGCCCTCCCCTCCTGCCCTTCCAAGCTGGTCGGTCAGGCGTTTGTTTGTGAAATGAGCCTTGCAGCTGTTCAGTTGCATTCGGTTGTCGATGCAGTCAGTGTACGTTGTGGTACGGCCTGTGTGGACTGTCCGCTGATGTACGCGTAACCCACACTGATCATCCGTCGTTACGTACTGAGTGACATAATGTGGCACATGCTTGACCGTACACCGGCTGCGCCCTACAATGGCGAATCATAAGGGCCATATGTTGTGCACGATGCTACTTGTCTCGTCTCCCCATTACAGCGAGATTGCACTGTTGTACGCCGTACAGACATGTGGTAGGTAGGTACGGACGAAAGTATTGCATGTTGGCCCCCCCCCCCCCCCCCCTCCTCCCTCTGCCGGGAATCAGGCGTGAGCCGTCTGTTGATGTAGCGACGAGGGTTTTCCTATTTAATCGTATTGCCCCACACAACATGATAGCACGGTGGACCGCGTTCCACATCTGCGACATGCTACAGAGGCCGGTTGACAGTCGACCGCGCAAGGGACATTGCACACGTGCGCGGACCATCTTCCACGTGTTCTCTCGTGTACATGCCGCAGTGTGTATGTGGGCTGATGTAGCGTGTCGTGACACATAACATGCAGGCATGCCAGAATCGTAGATTTCGCAAATGTAGATTGACGTATACGTTTGCTGCCAAAGATCCGCAAATGAACTGGAAATCAGTTGTTGAGCGGTTGTTCGCGCTGCAGGTGCATCGGTGATAGCGACGATCGGTACATCTATGAACCGGTTGTTTCGGCGGTACCCGCCATGCCCCCGAACCTGAGTTGGCCATGTGGGTATGAAGCGATACGAGGCTGTGCTTGGCGGGACAGTCCCCGGCCGGTGAGGGGGGGCCGCCCGGCGTGCTGGCCGCGCGCTGCGTGAGCGCACGCACTACAGCCGGCTGGTGGGGGGCGCCCAGTGGCAGGAGCGCCGGCCGACGGGCCCGGCTGGCGTCCCAGCTATGCGCCGGCGCACCCTGCGCGCGGCGCCAGGCGGCCAAAGTGGGTTCTGCCGAGCCCGGTGCGAAGCGCGGTGGACATCTGCAGTGTGCTGGTCCGATTGCGGACTGTGTGCGTTGAGGATGCGCCGCCGCCCGGCACTCGGCGTCGCGACGCCGTCTGCTGCTCGGTCGCCCCCAGCGGTTCTCGCAGGTGGTTTGTATCGCAGCTCTGCGGACGTGTTGGCGCGTGCGCTGTGCTGGGAGAGTTCGCTTCTGCACCCAAGTGGGGCTTTGCCCTTCTGTGGCGCTGGCGTTGGAGCTGCCGGTCACCGTAGGTGGCGCGTGTTGTTTCCCGCCGGCAATGCCACGACAGCACGCTCCCGGGCCTCTGTCGGCAGCGGCAAGCTCAGTTGGGAGCACGGGTGTTCGCACTGAAAGCGTCTACTCGCCCATCTCCGGGCGATTGCGCCTCTCTCGAACCCGACCAAGTACTTAGGACGGCGCTGCGCGCCGCCGGGACCTGAGAGGGTTTCGAGGTGTATCGTGCAGGGGAGCTCAGCCTCCTCCTGTTTGCAGAATAATTGAGCGGACGCTTGCGTGTTCGCGCGGGCCCTCGGGACACACTCCCGGGCGGCCGGCTGCTCAGCTCTCGTTGACGCAGCTCCCTGGTTGATCCTGCCAGTAGTCATATGCTTGTCTCAAAGATTAAGCCATGCATGTCTCAGTACAAGCCGCATTAAGGTGAAACCGCGAATGGCTCATTAAATCAGTTATGGTTCCTTAGATCGTACCCACGTTACTTGGATAACTGTGGTAATTCTAGAGCTAATACATGCAAACAGAGTCCCGACCAGAGATGGAAGGGACGCTTTTATTAGATCAAAACCAATCGGATTGGCTCGTCTGGTCCGTTTGCCTTGGTGACTCTGAATAACTTTGGGCTGATCGCACGGTCCTCGTACCGGCGACGCATCTTTCAAATGTCTGCCTTATCAACTGTCGATGGTAGGTTCTGCGCCTACCATGGTTGTAACGGGTAACGGGGAATCAGGGTTCGATTCCGGAGAGGGAGCCTGAGAAACGGCTACCACATCCAAGGAAGGCAGCAGGCGCGCAAATTACCCACTCCCGGCACGGGGAGGTAGTGACGAAAAATAACGATACGGGACTCATCCGAGGCCCCGTAATCGGAATGAGTACACTTTAAATCCTTTAACGAGTATCTATTGGAGGGCAAGTCTGGTGCCAGCAGCCGCGGTAATTCCAGCTCCAATAGCGTATATTAAAGTTGTTGCGGTTAAAAAGCTCGTAGTTGGATTTGTGTCCCACGCTGTTGGTTCACCGCCCGTCGGTGTTTAACTGGCATGTATCGTGGGACGTCCTGCCGGTGGGGCGAGCCGAAGGCGTGCTTGCGCGTCCCGAGGCGGACCCCGTTGAAATCCTACCAGGGTGCTCTTAGTTGAGTGTCTCGGTGGGCCGGCACGTTTACTTTGAACAAATTAGAGTGCTTAAAGCAGGCAAGCCCGCCTGAATACTGTGTGCATGGAATAATGGAATAGGACCTCGGTTCTATTTTGTTGGTTTTCGGAACCCGAGGTAATGATTAATAGGGACAGGCGGGGGCATTCGTATTGCGACGTTAGAGGTGAAATTCTTGGATCGTCCGCAAGACGAACAGAAGCGAAAGCATTTGCCAAGTATGTTTTCATTAATCAAGAACGAAAGTTAGAGGTTCGAAGGCGATCAGATACCGCCCTAGTTCTAACCATAAACGATGCCAGCCAGCGATCCGCCGCAGTTCCTCCGATGACTCGGCGGGCAGCCTCCGGGAAACCAAAGCTTTTGGGTTCCGGGGGAAGTATGGTTGCAAAGCTGAAACTTAAAGGAATTGACGGAAGGGCACCACCAGGAGTGGAGCCTGCGGCTTAATTTGACTCAACACGGGAAACCTCACCAGGCCCGGACACCGGAAGGATTGACAGATTGATAGCTCTTTCTTGATTCGGTGGGTGGTGGTGCATGGCCGTTCTTAGTTGGTGGAGCGATTTGTCTGGTTAATTCCGATAACGAACGAGACTCTAGCCTGCTAACTAGTCGCGTGACATCCTTCGTGCTGTCAGCGATTACTTTTCTTCTTAGAGGGACAGGCGGCTTCTAGCCGCACGAGATTGAGCAATAACAGGTCTGTGATGCCCTTAGATGTTCTGGGCCGCACGCGCGCTACACTGAAGGAATCAGCGTGTCTTCCTAGGCCGAAAGGTCGGGGTAACC
>NW_026061903.1:50000-52500 GCF_023897955.1 Schistocerca gregaria
AAGTTACGCTGCACCTTAACCCAAGTTACGCTGCACCTTAACCCAAGTTACGCTGCACCTTAACCCAAGTTACGCTGCACCTTAACCCAAGTTACGCTGCACCTTAACCCAAGTTACGCTGCACCTTAACCCAAGTTACGCTGCACCTTAACCCAAGTTACGCTGCACCTTAACCCAAGTTACGCTGCACCTTAACCCAAGTTACGCTGCACCTTAACCCAAGTTACGCTGCACCTTAACCCAAGTTACGCTGCACCTTAACCCAAGTTACGCTGCACCTTAACCCAAGTTACGCTGCACCTTAACCCAAGTTACGCTGCACCTTAACCCAAGTTACGCTGCACCTTAACCCAAGTTACGCTGCACCTTAACCCAAGTTACGCTGCACCTTAACCCAAGTTACGCTGCACCTTAACCCAAGTTACGCTGCACCTTAACCCAAGTTACGCTGCACCTTAACCCAAGTTACGCTGCACCTTAACCTAACTTACGCTGCACCTTAACCTAACTTACGCTGCACCTTAACCTAACTTACGCTGCACCTTAACCTAACTTACGCTGCACCTTAACCTAACTTACGCTGCACCTTAACCTAACTTACACTGCACCTTAACTGTCACATGTAACGTCACAGGAATGTAGCTTTGCCTAACAGCAACCCTCTGAACATAGTTCAACACTAGATCGCGTGTTGGTGTCATGTGTATTTCTTGATGCCATGGTGCGTACCCTCACATAAAGGTCTTTCGAGTGTTGCGTACTTTCTACACAGTCCCGCTAACCACTGGAAGGGTGTACCGCTACAGAACGAATATCGCCCTCCCCTCCTGCCCTTCCAAGCTGGTCGGTCAGGCGTTTGTTTGTGAAATGAGCCTTGCAGCTGTTCAGTTGCATTCGGTTGTCGATGCAGTCAGTGTACGTTGTGGTACGGCCTGTGTGGACTGTCCGCTGATGTACGCGTAACCCACACTGATCATCCGTCGTTACGTACTGAGTGACATAATGTGGCACATGCTTGACCGTACACCGGCTGCGCCCTACAATGGCGAATCATAAGGGCCATATGTTGTGCACGATGCTACTTGTCTCGTCTCCCCATTACAGCGAGATTGCACTGTTGTACGCCGTACAGACATGTGGTAGGTAGGTACGGACGAAAGTATTGCATGTTGGCCCCCCCCCCCCCCCCTCCTCCCTCTGCCGGGAATCAGCGTGAGCCGTCTGTTGATGTAGCGACGAGGGTTTTCCTATTTAATCGTATTGCCCCACACAACATGATAGCACGGTGGACCGCGTTCCACATCTGCGACATGCTACAGAGGCCGGTTGACAGTCGACCGCGCAAGGGACATTGCACACGTGCGCGGACCATCTTCCACGTGTTCTCTCGTGTACATGCCGCAGTGTGTATGTGGGCTGATGTAGCGTGTCGTGACACATAACATGCAGGCATGCCAGAATCGTAGATTTCGCAAATGTAGATTGACGTATACGTTTGCTGCCAAAGATCCGCAAATGAACTGGAAATCAGTTGTTGAGCGGTTGTTCGCGCTGCAGGTGCATCGGTGATAGCGACGATCGGTACATCTATGAACCGGTTGTTTCGGCGGTACCCGCCATGCCCCCGAACCTGAGTTGGCCATGTGGGTATGAAGCGATACGAGGCTGTGGCTTGGCGGGACAGTCCCCGGCCGGTGAGGGGGGGCCGCCCGGCGTGCTGGCCGCGCGCTGCGTGAGCGCACGCACTACAGCCGGCTGGTGGGGGGCGCCCAGTGGCAGGAGCGCCGGCCGACGGGCCCGGCTGGCGTCCCAGCTATGCGCCGGCGCACCCTGCGCGCGGCGCCAGGCGGCCAAAGTGGGTTCTGCCGAGCCCGGTGCGAAGCGCGGTGGACATCTGCAGTGTGCTGGTCCGATTGCGGACTGTGTGCGTTGAGGATGCGCCGCCGCCCGGCACTCGGCGTCGCGACGCCGTCTGCTGCTCGGTCGCCCCCAGCGGTTCTCGCAGGTGGTTTGTATCGCAGCTCTGCGGACGTGTTGGCGCGTGCGCTGTGCTGGGAGAGTTCGCTTCTGCACCCAAGTGGGGCTTTGCCCTTCTGTGGCGCTGGCGTTGGAGCTGCCGGTCACCGTAGGTGGCGCGTGTTGTTTCCCGCCGGCAATGCCACGACAGCACGCTCCCGGGCCTCTGTCGGCAGCGGCAAGCTCAGTTGGGAGCACGGGTGTTCGCACTGAAAGCGTCTACTCGCCCATCTCCGGGCGATTGCGCCTCTCTCGAACCCGACCAAGTACTTAGGACGGCGCTGCGCGCCGCCGGGACCTGAGAGGGTTTCGAGGTGTATCGTGCAGGGGAGCTCAGCCTCCTCCTGTTTGCAGAATAATTGAGCGGACGCTTGCGTGTTCGCGCGGGCCCTCGGGACACACTCCCGGGCGGCCGGCTGCTCAGCTCTCGTTGACGCAGCTCCCTGGTTGATCCTGCCAGTAGTCATATGCTTGTCTCAAAGAT
>NW_026061903.1:60000-65000 GCF_023897955.1 Schistocerca gregaria
GACTGTGCCTCCATCTACAGGAATCTCCCGAGACTAGGTCCGGCGCAGAACACGGCCACCTACTGGTCCGTCCCCGACGACGATTACCGCCCTCTATGAGACGGCCGGCCGGACTATGATGTCGATGTCGCCTACAGCGCCCGCTTGACGACCCAGAGTAAAACGCCTGCTGCACCCCCTCTTCACGGCCAGGTGACGCAAATCGAGTCAAAAGTGGTGGACCGACGGTCACTCCAGCCGCACCTGTGAATGCGCCACCCCCCACCGCCCGACTCGCAACTCGAGCGGATGTACGGCGGGACTTTTCCCGCAATCGTACATACGGCGGACTTTTCCCGCAATCGTACATTGCAGTCCACCCCTATATCTTCCACTTCATGAAGAGTTATCTCCCAAAAGCCAAAGTCCCGCTGTCCCAATACATGCTCTGGACGGCGGGCCGCGAGACGTGACGCCCGGTGGCAAAGAGTGCGCCGCTGAGGATATAGAGGGTCCGTCCCCCCGCACAGTGGTGACGGTGTGCGGGTAGTGTTTCCGACACCGCTTCCTGCGGTGGCAACGCTGGGGCAGAGTCGATACTCGCCCACTGGTGGAAGGTAAGCATTCTGCTTTACATCAGTACATAACTAATATTTCAGTCGTCTGACGTCCCTGCTTAGTAAATGATGCAGGACCACATACATAGATGATACATACTGTAAACTGGGGAGGACAGTGTGAACCGCACTCGACCCAGTCACCCTATCTCACAGTCCACTCTGTGTGTAACAAAGCGAAAGCACCAAAGCACTATCGTTCAACAACATCCATTTTATCCTCGCTGCCACAGGACACTATCCAAAGAACGACAAGAGGAACGTCACGTCCACTAATAAGACAGAATGTCTCACACCACCCGCAAACAACGCAGCTCAAATCAGCCAGCAACACCCACAGTGGTCCACCCAGTATCAACACAGGACGCAACGCCACGCCACAACACAAAAGGTACAAGTAATAAAATACCCTTTGGCCACACTCCTTATAAAGGCATCGAACCAACCCACCACCTGACACCAGCCAAACGTACATCCTGATTTGACACATCTCTGGCAACCTAACCCACGTTGGCCCTTAACCTAACCCACGTTGGCCCTTAACCTAACCCACGTTGGCCCTTAACCTAACCCACGTTGGCCCTTAACCTAACCCACGTTGGCCCTTAACCTAACCCACGTTGGCCCTTAACCTAACCCACGTTGGCCCTTAACCTAACCCACGTTGGCCCTTAACCTAACCCACGTTGGCCCTTAACCTAACCCACGTTGGCCCTTAACCTAACCCACGTTGGCCCTTAACCTAACCCACGTTGGCCCTTAACCTAACCCACGTTGGCCCTTAACCTAACCCACGTTGGCCCTTAACCTAACCCACGTTGGCCCTTAACCTAACCCACGTTGGCCCTTAACCTAACCCACGTTGGCCCTTAACCTAACCCACGTTGGCCCTTAACCTAACCCACGTTGGCCCTTAACCTAACCCACGTTGGCCCCTTAACCTAACCCACGTTGGCCCCTTAACCTAAGTTACGCTGCACCTTAACCTAAGTTACGCTGCACCTTAACCCAAGTTACGCTGCACCTTAACCCAAGTTACGCTGCACCTTAACCCAAGTTACGCTGCACCTTAACCCAAGTTACGCTGCACCTTAACCCAAGTTACGCTGCACCTTAACCCAAGTTACGCTGCACCTTAACCCAAGTTACGCTGCACCTTAACCCAAGTTACGCTGCACCTTAACCCAAGTTACGCTGCACCTTAACCCAAGTTACGCTGCACCTTAACCCAAGTTACGCTGCACCTTAACCCAAGTTACGCTGCACCTTAACCCAAGTTACGCTGCACCTTAACCCAAGTTACGCTGCACCTTAACCCAAGTTACGCTGCACCTTAACCCAAGTTACGCTGCACCTTAACCCAAGTTACGCTGCACCTTAACCCAAGTTACGCTGCACCTTAACCCAAGTTACGCTGCACCTTAACCCAAGTTACGCTGCACCTTAACCCAAGTTACGCTGCACCTTAACCCAAGTTACGCTGCACCTTAACCCAAGTTACGCTGCACCTTAACCCAAGTTACGCTGCACCTTAACCCAAGTTACGCTGCACCTTAACCCAAGTTACGCTGCACCTTAACCCAAGTTACGCTGCACCTTAACCCAAGTTACGCTGCACCTTAACCCAAGTTACGCTGCACCTTAACCCAACTTACGCTGCACCTTAACCTAACTTACGCTGCACCTTAACCTAAGTTACGCTGCACCTTAACCTAACTTACGCTGCACCTTAACCTAAGTTACGCTGCACCTTAACCTAAGTTACGCTGCACCTTAACCTAACTTACGCTGCACCTTAACCTAACTTACGCTGCACCTTAACCTAACTTACGCTGCACCTTAACCTAACTTACACTGCACCTTAACTGTCACATGTAACGTCACAGGAATGTAGCTTTGCCTAACAGCAACCCTCTGAACATAGTTCACTGCTTGGATCCTCTGGTGTCATGTGTATTTCTTGATGCCATGGTGCGTACCCTCACATAAAGGTCTTTCGAGTGTTGCGTACTTTCTACACAGTCCCGCTAACCACTGGAAGGGTGTACCGCTACAGAACGAATATCGCCCTCCCCTCCTGCCCTTCCAAGCTGGTCGGTCAGGCGTTTGTTTGTGAAATGAGCCTTGCAGCTGTTCAGTTGCATTCGGTTGTCGATGCAGTCAGTGTACGTTGTGGTACGGCCTGTGTGGACTGTCCGCTGATGTACGCGTAACCCACACTGATCATCCGTCGTTACGTACTGAGTGACATAATGTGGCACATGCTTGACCGTACACCGGCTGCGCCCTACAATGGCGAATCATAAGGGCCATATGTTGTGCACGATGCTACTTGTCTCGTCTCCCCATTACAGCGAGATTGCACTGTTGTACGCCGTACAGACATGTGGTAGGTAGGTACGGACGAAAGTATTGCATGTTGGCCCCCCCCCCCCCCTCCTCCCTCTGCCGGGAATCAGCGTGAGCCGTCTGTTGATGTAGCGACGAGGGTTTTCCTATTTAATCGTATTGCCCCACACAACATGATAGCACGGTGGACCGCGTTCCACATCTGCGACATGCTACAGAGGCCGGTTGACAGTCGACCGCGCAAGGGACATTGCACACGTGCGCGGACCATCTTCCACGTGTTCTCTCGTGTACATGCCGCAGTGTGTATGTGGGCTGATGTAGCGTGTCGTGACACATAACATGCAGGCATGCCAGAATCGTAGATTTCGCAAATGTAGATTGACGTATACGTTTGCTGCCAAAGATCCGCAAATGAACTGGAAATCAGTTGTTGAGCGGTTGTTCGCGCTGCAGGTGCATCGGTGATAGCGACGATCGGTACATCTATGAACCGGTTGTTTCGGCGGTACCCGCCATGCCCCCGAACCTGAGTTGGCCATGTGGGTATGAAGCGATACGAGGCTGTGGCTTGGCGGGACAGTCCCCGGCCGGTGAGGGGGGGCCGCCCGGCGTGCTGGCCGCGCGCTGCGTGAGCGCACGCACTACAGCCGGCTGGTGGGGGGCGCCCAGTGGCAGGAGCGCCGGCCGACGGGCCCGGCTGGCGTCCCAGCTATGCGCCGGCGCACCCTGCGCGCGGCGCCAGGCGGCCAAAGTGGGTTCTGCCGAGCCCGGTGCGAAGCGCGGTGGACATCTGCAGTGTGCTGGTCCGATTGCGGACTGTGTGCGTTGAGGATGCGCCGCCGCCCGGCACTCGGCGTCGCGACGCCGTCTGCTGCTCGGTCGCCCCCAGCGGTTCTCGCAGGTGGTTTGTATCGCAGCTCTGCGGACGTGTTGGCGCGTGCGCTGTGCTGGGAGAGTTCTCTTCTGCACCCAAGTGGGGCTTTGCCCTTCTGTGGCGCTGGCGTTGGAGCTGCCGGTCACCGTAGGTGGCGCGTGTTGTTTCCCGCCGGCAATGCCACGACAGCACGCTCCCGGGCCTCTGTCGGCAGCGGCAAGCTCAGTTGGGAGCACGGGTGTTCGCACTGAAAGCGTCTACTCGCCCATCTCCGGGCGATTGCGCCTCTCTCGAACCCGACCAAGTACTTAGGACGGCGCTGCGCGCCGCCGGGACCTGAGAGGGTTTCGAGGTGTATCGTGCAGGGGAGCTCAGCCTCCTCCTGTTTGCAGAATAATTGAGCGGACGCTTGCGTGTTCGCGCGGGCCCTCGGGACACACTCCCGGGCGGCCGGCTGCTCAGCTCTCGTTGACGCAGCTCCCTGGTTGATCCTGCCAGTAGTCATATGCTTGTCTCAAAGATTAAGCCATGCATGTCTCAGTACAAGCCGCATTAAGGTGAAACCGCGAATGGCTCATTAAATCAGTTATGGTTCCTTAGATCGTACCCACGTTACTTGGATAACTGTGGTAATTCTAGAGCTAATACATGCAAACAGAGTCCCGACCAGAGATGGAAGGGACGCTTTTATTAGATCAAAACCAATCGGATTGGCTCGTCTGGTCCGTTTGCCTTGGTGACTCTGAATAACTTTGGGCTGATCGCACGGTCCTCGTACCGGCGACGCATCTTTCAAATGTCTGCCTTATCAACTGTCGATGGTAGGTTCTGCGCCTACCATGGTTGTAACGGGTAACGGGGAATCAGGGTTCGATTCCGGAGAGGGAGCCTGAGAAACGGCTACCACATCCAAGGAAGGCAGCAGGCGCGCAAATTACCCACTCCCGGCACGGGGAGGTAGTGACGAAAAATAACGATACGGGACTCATCCGAGGCCCCGTAATCGGAATGAGTACACTTTAAATCCTTTAACGAGTATCTATTGGAGGGCAAGTCTGGTGCCAGCAGCCGCGGTAATTCCAGCTCCAATAGCGTATATTAAAGTTGTTGCGGTTAAAAAGCTCGTAGTTGGATTTGTGTCCCACGCTGTTGGTTCACCGCCCGTCGGTGTTTAACTG
>NW_026061903.1:67500-75000 GCF_023897955.1 Schistocerca gregaria
TCTCCCCTAGTAGGACGTCGCGACCCGCTGGGTGCCGGCCTACGGCCCGGGTGCGCAGCCTGTCCTTCCGCGGGCCTCGGTTCGCGTCTGTTGGGCAGAGCCCCGGTGTCCTGGCTGGCTGCTCGGCGGTATATCTGGAGGAGTCGATTCGCCCCTTTGGGCGCTCGGGCTCCCGGCAAGCGCGCGCGGTTCTTCCCGGATGACGGACCTACCTGGCCCGGCCCCGGACCCGCGCCGCTGTTGGCTCGGGATGCTCTCGGGCGGAATAATCGCTCCCGTCAGCGGCGCTTCAGCTTTGGACAATTTCACGACCCGTCTTGAAACACGGACCAAGGAGTCTAACATGTGCGCGAGTCATTGGGCTGTACGAAACCTAAAGGCGTAATGAAAGTGAAGGTCTCGCCTTGCGCGGGCCGAGGGAGGATGGGGCTTCCCCGCCCTTCACGGGGCGGCGGCCTCCGCACTCCCGGGGCGTCTCGTCCTCATTGCGAGGTGAGGCGCACCTAGAGCGTACACGTTGGGACCCGAAAGATGGTGAACTATGCCTGGCCAGGACGAAGTCAGGGGAAACCCTGATGGAGGTCCGTAGCGATTCTGACGTGCAAATCGATCGTCGGAGCTGGGTATAGGGGCGAAAGACTAATCGAACCATCTAGTAGCTGGTTCCCTCCGAAGTTTCCCTCAGGATAGCTGGTGCTCGTACGAGTCTCATCCGGTAAAGCGAATGATTAGAGGCCTTGGGGCCGAAACGACCTCAACCTATTCTCAAACTTTAAATGGGTGAGATCTCCGGCTTGCTTGATATGCTGAAGCCGCGAGCAAACGACTCGGATCGGAGTGCCAAGTGGGCCACTTTTGGTAAGCAGAACTGGCGCTGTGGGATGAACCAAACGCCGAGTTAAGGCGCCCGAATCGACGCTCATGGGAAACCATGAAAGGCGTTGGTTGCTTAAGACAGCAGGACGGTGGCCATGGAAGTCGGAATCCGCTAAGGAGTGTGTAACAACTCACCTGCCGAAGCAACTAGCCCTGAAAATGGATGGCGCTGAAGCGTCGTGCCTATACTCGGCCGTCAGTCTGGCAGTCATGGCCGGTCCTCGCGGCCGGCCGCGAAGCCCTGACGAGTAGGAGGGTCGCGGCGGTGGGCGCAGAAGGGTCTGGGCGTGAGCCTGCCTGGAGCCGCCGTCGGTGCAGATCTTGGTGGTAGTAGCAAATACTCCAGCGAGGCCCTGGAGGGCTGACGCGGAGAAGGGTTTCGTGTGAACAGCCGTTGCACACGAGTCAGTCGATCCTAAGCCCTAGGAGAAATCCGATGTTGATGGGGGCCGTCATAGCATGATGCACTTTGTGCTGGCCCCCGTTGGGCGAAAGGGAATCCGGTTCCTATTCCGGAACCCGGCAGCGGAACCGATACAAGTCGGGCCCCTCTTTTAGAGATGCTCGTCGGGGTAACCCAAAAGGACCCGGAGACGCCGTCGGGAGATCGGGGAAGAGTTTTCTTTTCTGCATGAGCGTTCGAGTTCCCTGGAATCCTCTAGCAGGGAGATAGGGTTTGGAACGCGAAGAGCACCGCAGTTGCGGCGGTGTCCCGATCTTCCCCTCGGACCTTGAAAATCCGGGAGAGGGCCACGTGGAGGTGTCGCGCCGGTTCGTACCCATATCCGCAGCAGGTCTCCAAGGTGAAGAGCCTCTAGTCGATAGAATAATGTAGGTAAGGGAAGTCGGCAAATTGGATCCGTAACTTCGGGATAAGGATTGGCTCTGAGGATCGGGGCGTGTCGGGCTTGGTCGGGAAGTGGGTCAGCGCTAACGTGCCGGGCCTGGGCGAGGTGAGTGCCGTAGGGGTGCCGGTAAGTGCGGGCGTTTAGCGCGGGCGTGGTCTGCTCTCGCCGTTGGTTGGCCTCGTGCTGGCCGGCGGTGCAGGATGCGCGCGCCTGCGCGGCGTTCGCGCCCCGGTGCTTCAACCTGCGTGCAGGATCCGAGCTCGGTCCCGTGCCTTGGCCTCCCACGGATCTTCCTTGCTGCGAGGCCGCGTCCGCCTTAGCGTGCTCCTCCGGGGGCGCGCGGGTGCGCGGATTCTCTTCGGCCGCCATTCAACGATCAACTCAGAACTGGCACGGACTGGGGGAATCCGACTGTCTAATTAAAACAAAGCATTGCGATGGCCCTAGCGGGTGTTGACGCAATGTGATTTCTGCCCAGTGCTCTGAATGTCAACGTGAAGAAATTCAAGCAAGCGCGGGTAAACGGCGGGAGTAACTATGACTCTCTTAAGGTAGCCAAATGCCTCGTCATCTAATTAGTGACGCGCATGAATGGATTAACGAGATTCCCGCTGTCCCTCCGCGCGAGCGCACGCGCGCGTTTCGGCTCCCGCGTCTTCGTCGCGTTCATCCCGGAAAAGTGTCTTGATTCCGTGGAAAATCGGCACAGTGCTTTCGGGTATCATTCTACAACGCGTGTAAAAATTTCAAGGCCGTACGTTTCATACTTTCCGATTTATGGCAAGTTTAGTGAAAAGTGTCTAGCGCCGCGTGTGAATCGGGTTACCGCCGAGGTGGCCACTGCGCGCGCACTACTGGCCACGCGCTTTCGCCTCACACACTTTCGCGGATAGTGTGAAAATTTACGCTCCGATATCGGTGAAACTTTGAGCAAATCTGCGCCGATACATATCACGTCTCGTGCTCAAATTTTATCGTTCTACGTAAAATACTTCCCGTAATATTACCAGTTATGTGAAATACGCGATGCTGTTCTGTGCGAGTGTTTTTTGTGCGTGTTCCCACGATATTTTGAGTGCGTAAGAGTGCTCCGATACCGATGAGAATTTGATCGTAGTTCTACAACAGTGCCACGATTATTCTACAGGAAGCAGATCTGCATTATATCACTGGTGATCAAGTTATAAGTACTTGTCTCCGACCTACAAGTGCGGCAGCAATCTACACATCTTCCTCCAAATACAAGTGATTATAGTGCTTCATCTTAAATCAAAATACGCCATTGGAGTTGTGAAAAGTTCCTGAGATGCTGTGGAAGACATCATCACAGTAAGTGCAGCGGCATTTGCATAATAACGGGGTCCTTGACATTGTTTGAAAGCTGCCTGTCGGCGCCGCCTTACCGGCGAACCAGAGAGCAGAGGTGGAATACAGACCCACTTGTTGAGAGCACATGCGCTAGCAACCCGCTGAAGTAACTAAAATCCCAGACAGACAGTGTGAAAGAGCATTCTTTCCTCAACCTACATGTATGCGCAAAATAATTTTAAGTCTTTTAGTTTAGGAAATCAAATAGCTTCTGCTGCAAAGTGCGCTGACTGGCACAAATAGGCGACGGCAAGCGCGTCTAAACTCAGTGACAATTTATCGGCTAACTGTTACACAAGTGAAAATCCCAGATAGACAGAGTGAAACAGCATTCATTCCTCAATCACTATGTATACGTAGAATAGTTGTAAGGTCTCTAGATTTTAAAATTTAATTAAATAGTTTCTGTGCAGAAGAATAGGGCAGAGGGCAGGCGCGAATTCAGCTTAGTCCCTTACGACAAATTAAGGTCAATGTAATTCTAATACAGTGGTAGAGTACACTCCTCTTGATCTTGATCACCCCTAGCGTTTTTTTTTTTTTTTTTTTTTTTTTTTTTTTTTTTTTTTTTTTCGTGGCCTACGCTGTCCGTGCATGCGACCGCGGCACGTCGATGTTATTTTAGGTCATTATTTCTCTTGGAGGTGTTATTATATGTACAATGTAACATAATCCAGTGATATTGTTGATATTAATTGATAATGTTCAGTGTTTAAAATAATTTTTAGACACAGACAATCTGTATCAAAATTGTTCTTGTTGTGGCCCGCGCTGTCCGTACATGCGATGTGCCAGGCGCGAAGCTAGTTTGAGCCCCTTGGCCACCCCCTGTGTTTACTGTCAAAAAGTAAATTGATGTTGTCGTGACGTGCGCTCTCCACCCATGTGATTGCGGCACTTATTTCTAAGGAATGTGACAAGATAAGGACAATGCAATCTAATACAGTGGTAGTGCACACATTCTTTAGTCATGCTCAGTGATTGAAAAATAATTTTAAATTGATAGTGTAAATAATGAAACCTTGTTATTCGCTACTGGCGCTGTCCGTAAATACGATTACAGTCGATGGGAGGCTACTATAGGCTCTACGCCTTCCAAATCTGAGAAGATATGAATAATATAACCTAACAAAGTGTTGGCGTAAACCTCCCTCAGCCGCGAACAGTGATTAAAATAATTTTTCAGTCTCATAGTGTCAATAGTTAAATTGTATTTGCTGTGGGGTGCGCGATCCGCAAATGCGGGTGGAGCTGGTGCGAAGTTAATTTACTGCCGTCCTTCTGCAAATTTAGGAAAGATATGGACAATTTAAACTCATACAGTGTTAATGTACACCATACTCCGCCACGAGTGTGAATTTCCGATTTGCTGGACCTGTGTTTTTGAAGCCGCGGCAGCGAGCGGACCCTACAGAGCGCAACAGACTGCCCCCGCCCACCACCCCGCGAGAGCGACCGCATTCCAGCGCCCGGCCGGCTCGGTCGCTGCAGGCAGGCAGCCGACGCGCTTGTCCCCAGCCCGCCCAGGTAGGCTCGTCCCCAGGCGGCCGGTGAGGACCAGAAACCAGCTCTGCAGCAGCACTACGCGCTGTGCTAAGCCACTCGCGACTAACGAACCGGCGGAGTGTTTCACGCGCAAGTGTACAATAGCGGATTCTACAAGGACACACTTAATAACTCGAGAAAAGGCCACATGAAACACACAAGGTAACACCCAAAAACAAAACAAGAATGGGAACAAACAAAGAAATGTCGCCTACAATAACAGAGCCCAACAGAAACTCGCTGGCCCCCATGGAGAACGATACCTCCAAATCCCAGGAAGATCTGGAAAACATGGCAGCTATGAGGGAAGAAATAGTGGCGTTCCTTTTCAATGAAACAAACAAGATAAACAATGTCCAGAAAAAGTTTATTTTGGGAAAATTATCAGCATATGAGCAAATTGTGCGGAGATACGAAATGGAAATCTTGGAACTGAAAACGGAACTCAGGTGCACTAAAGCTGCCCAAGCTGCAAAAATACCAGTACAGGAAACATATGCTTCCAAGGCATCCACCAAAGTGATACCCACCAACAAAATTCAAGGCCCAAAACCTGAGCCCAAATTACTGGTTGTAAAGCCAGCAGAAGGAGCACAACAAGCAGCAAAAGATCTCGAGGAAACAGTAAAAAAAGTCATCTCGACATCGTTGAAAGATGTGAGGGTCACGAAATTTAAGACTACAAGGGACAAAAACGTAATACTAGAATTCCCAGACACCGAAGAAGCTAATAGACTGAAGGAGTGTGAAGAGCTTAGTCGTTCTGGGCTTACCATCCAGGACCCCAAGAAAAGGAATCCCAGGGTAATTCTCTTTGATGTTCCAAGAGAAATGCAAGAAGAACAGCTGAAAACTGAGCTGTATGAAAGGAATCTGTCGAGAACAGGCCTCACACTTGAAGAGGTTGTGAGTGGAACACAGATCGCCTTCAAAACTGGACAAAAGAATCGAGAAGTGGTGAACCTAGTGCTGGAGGTGGCACCAAAAATATGGAACAGGCTGACTGACCAAGGACGAGTGTATGTCCACTGTACATCACACAGGGTGCAAAATTACACAAATATTAGCAGGTGCTATAAATGCCAGGGCTTTGGCCACACATCAACAAGATGCACAAGCGCTGAAACAATATGTGGACACTGTGCAGCACCTGGACACTCCTTCAAAGAATGCAGGCTTAAAGAACAACCACCACATTGCGCGAACTGCAAACGCAGGAAGAAAGACTGCAAACACTCAGTTCTGGACCAAAACTGCCCTGAATACAAAAGAGCAAAAGAAGCAATACAACGAATGACCGACTATGGGAAGTAAGAACAACGATGTGCCACCCTCAGACCATAGATCCTCAATGGACTTACAACTTCGCCCCTTAAAAATCCTTCAAATAAATGGACAAAGATCTAAAACAGTACCTGACCAACTAGTCATGAAAATGGAGGAAGAGGAGTTAGATGTACTATTGGTACAGGAACCGTACACACTAGACAACAAAATCAAAGGCTATCCACTGGGTTATCGAATGGTTTACAGCTCCAAACATGGAACACCAAAGGCAGCTATAATCATTCGTACTAAGAGCTTAAATGTACTTCAGCTAAACACGTTCACTGATACACATACATGTGTGGCAAGCATAAGTGGAGCCTTTGGAGAGCTGTACCTGGTGTGTGTGTACTGTCAGTATGGTGAACCTATTGACCGCTTCCTGAATAAACTTGAGGACATACTGCACAACTTAGCTGGAAAACCAGTAATTATAGGCCTAGATGCAAATGCGACATCTCCATTATGGTATGGTGATATGGCAGATGGGGATGGTAGGAAGATGGAAGACTTCATCTACCAGCATGGTCTTGTACTACTGAATGAGGAATCTCCATTAACAACTTTCAGTGGACCAAATGGAGAGAGTAACATAGACCTCACTATTTGTACAACGATTCTGGCTAGAACAACGACAAAATGGGAGGTACATGGGGGATGGACAACCAGCGATCACAGGGCCATAACATATGAAATTGCCCCACAATGTAGAAACAGAACAGCTAAAATGCAAGAAAAATACAACACACAATTTGCAAAATGGGCAATTTTTGATCAGTGCTTTGCAAAGGAAATAGAAAACCTGGAGAATATACAAGCAATGGACGTTAATGAGAAAGTCCGATGCCTTGAAGGGGCAGTACAAGCTAGCTGCAAAGAATCAATGAGAAAAAGAACCTGGCTACAGCACCCTATACCATGGTGGAACGAGACACTTAGACTACAGCGACAAAATACAGTGACAGCACGACGAACATTGCAAAATGCCCGCAGAAATGGAACTCCAGAAGAAATCGAAGCCGCTAAACAAGAGTACAACAGAAGACGCAACGATTACACAAAACAGATCACCATTGCTAAAGAGGATGCATGGAAGAAATGGGTATCTGACTGTGACAACAACAATCCCTGGGCAGCAACTCAAAAAATACTCCGACCAAAAACAGGTACAGAAAACGTCCTCAGCAACATAAAACTTCCAAACCAGACCCAAACAATGACGTGGAAGGACACAATACAGTATCTCCTGTGCTCTCTTCTGCCTGATGACAAACCAGAGGAGGATACAGATCATCAGGAAGAAGTTAAGGCGGGAAACATTAGGTACAACAATATAAAAAACGCACCAGAGTTTTCGAGAGAGGAAGTGGACACTGCCATCAAAGCATGTAAACCGAAGAAAGCTACAGGCCCTGATGGTATTGATGACCTAATAATCAAAAGAATATGGCGTACACATCCATCTCTCCTAATGGATATTTTCAACTCTTGCCTTCATGAACATACTGTACCGGAGTCATGGAAGGAAGGACTTGTG
>NW_026061903.1:80000-82500 GCF_023897955.1 Schistocerca gregaria
AAACTGGGGAGGACAGTGTGAACCGCACTCGACCCAGTCACCCTATCTCACAGTCCACTCTGTGTGTAACAAAGCGAAAGCACCAAAGCACTATCGTTCAACAACATCCATTTTATCCTCGCTGCCACAGGACACTATCCAAAGAACGACAAGAGGAACGTCACGTCCACTAATAAGACAGAATGTCTCACACCACCCGCAAACAACGCAGCTCAAATCAGCCAGCAACACCCACAGTGGTCCACCCAGTATCAACACAGGACGCAACGCCACGCCACAACACAAAAGGTACAAGTAATAAAATACCCTTTGGCCACACTCCTTATAAAGGCATCGAACCAACCCACCACCTGACACCAGCCAAACGTACATCCTGATTTGACACATCTCTGGCAACCTAACCCACGTTGGCCCTTAACCTAACCCACGTTGGCCCTTAACCTAACCCACGTTGGCCCTTAACCTAACCCACGTTGGCCCTTAACCTAACCCACGTTGGCCCTTAACCTAACCCACGTTGGCCCTTAACCTAACCCACGTTGGCCCTTAACCTAACCCACGTTGGCCCTTAACCTAACCCACGTTGGCCCTTAACCTAACCCACGTTGGCCCTTAACCTAACCCACGTTGGCCCTTAACCTAACCCACGTTGGCCCTTAACCTAACCCACGTTGGCCCTTAACCTAACCCACGTTGGCCCTTAACCTAACCCACGTTGGCCCTTAACCTAACCCACGTTGGCCCTTAACCTAACCCACGTTGGCCCTTAACCTAACCCACGTTGGCCCTTAACCTAACCCACGTTGGCCCTTAACCTAACCCACGTTGGCCCTTAACCTAACCCACGTTGGCCCTTAACCTAACCCACGTTGGCCCTTAACCTAACCCACGTTGGCCCTTAACCTAACCCACGTTGGCCCCTTAACCTAACCCACGTTGGCACCTTAACCTAAGTTACGCTGCACCTTAACCTAAGTTACGCTGCACCTTAACCCAAGTTACGCTGCACCTTAACCCAAGTTACGCTGCACCTTAACCCAAGTTACGCTGCACCTTAACCCAAGTTACGCTGCACCTTAACCCAAGTTACGCTGCACCTTAACCCAAGTTACGCTGCACCTTAACCCAAGTTACGCTGCACCTTAACCCAAGTTACGCTGCACCTTAACCCAAGTTACGCTGCACCTTAACCCAAGTTACGCTGCACCTTAACCCAAGTTACGCTGCACCTTAACCCAAGTTACGCTGCACCTTAACCCAAGTTACGCTGCACCTTAACCCAAGTTACGCTGCACCTTAACCCAAGTTACGCTGCACCTTAACCCAAGTTACGCTGCACCTTAACCCAAGTTACGCTGCACCTTAACCCAAGTTACGCTGCACCTTAACCCAAGTTACGCTGCACCTTAACCCAAGTTACGCTGCACCTTAACCCAAGTTACGCTGCACCTTAACCCAAGTTACGCTGCACCTTAACCCAAGTTACGCTGCACCTTAACCCAAGTTACGCTGCACCTTAACCCAAGTTACGCTGCACCTTAACCCAAGTTACGCTGCACCTTAACCCAAGTTACGCTGCACCTTAACCCAAGTTACGCTGCACCTTAACCCAAGTTACGCTGCACCTTAACCCAAGTTACGCTGCACCTTAACCCAAGTTACGCTGCACCTTAACCCAAGTTACGCTGCACCTTAACCCAAGTTACGCTGCACCTTAACCCAAGTTACGCTGCACCTTAACCCAAGTTACGCTGCACCTTAACCCAAGTTACGCTGCACCTTAACCTAACTTACGCTGCACCTTAACCTAACTTACGCTGCACCTTAACCTAACTTACGCTGCACCTTAACCTAACTTACGCTGCACCTTAACCTAACTTACACTGCACCTTAACTGTCACATGTAACGTCACAGGAATGTAGCTTTGCCTAACAGCAACCCTCTGAACATAGTTCACTGCTTGGATCCTCTGGTGTCATGTGTATTTCTTGATGCCATGGTGCGTACCCTCACATAAAGGTCTTTCGAGTGTTGCGTACTTTCTACACAGTCCCGCTAACCACTGGAAGGGTGTACCGCTACAGAACGAATATCGCCCTCCCCTCCTGCCCTTCCAAGCTGGTCGGTCAGGCGTTTGTTTGTGAAATGAGCCTTGCAGCTGTTCAGTTGCATTCGGTTGTCGATGCAGTCAGTGTACGTTGTGGTACGGCCTGTGTGGACTGTCCGCTGATGTACGCGTAACCCACACTGATCATCCGTCGTTACGTACTGAGTGACATAATGTGGCACATGCTTGACCGTACACCGGCTGCGCCCTACAATGGCGAATCATAAGGGCCATATGTTGTGCACGATGCTACTTGTCTCGTCTCCCCATTACAGCGAGATTGCACTGTTGTACGCCGTACAGACATGTGGTAGGTAGGTACGGACGAAAGTATTGCATGTTGGCCCCCCCCCCCCCCCTCCTCCCTCTGCCGGGAATCAGCGTGAGCCGTC
>NW_026061904.1:7500-10000 GCF_023897955.1 Schistocerca gregaria
ACCTAAGTTACACTGCACCTTAACCTAAGTTACACTGCACCTTAACCTAACTTACACTGCACCTTAACCTAAGTTACACTGCACCTTAACCTAAGTTACACTGCACCTTAACCTAAGTTACACTGCACCTTAACCTAAGTTACACTGCACCTTAACCTAAGTTACACTGCACCTTAACCTAAGTTACACTGCACCTTAACCTAACTTACACTGCACCTTAACCTAACTTACACTGCACCTTAACCTAACTTACACTGCACCTTAACCTAACTTACACTGCACCTTAACCTAACTTACACTGCACCTTAACCTAACTTACACTGCACCTTAACCTAACTTACACTGCACCTTAACCTAACTTACACTGCACCTTAACCTAACTTACACTGCACCTTAACCTAACTTACACTGCACCTTAACCTAACTTACACTGCACCTTAACTGTCACATGTAACGTCACAGGAATGTAGCTTTGCCTAACAGCAACCCTCTGAACATAGTTCACTGCTTGGATCCTCTGGTGTCATGTGTATTTCTTGATGCCATGGTGCGTACCCTCACATAAAGGTCTTTCGAGTGTTGCGTACTTTCTACACAGTCCCGCTAACCACTGGAAGGGTGTACCGCTACAGAACGAATATCGCCCTCCCCTCCTGCCCTTCCAAGCTGGTCGGTCAGGCGTTTGTTTGTGAAATGAGCCTTGCAGCTGTTCAGTTGCATTCGGTTGTCGATGCAGTCAGTGTACGTTGTGGTACGGCCTGTGTGGACTGTCCGCTGATGTACGCGTAACCCACACTGATCATCCGTCGTTACGTACTGAGTGACATAATGTGGCACATGCTTGACCGTACACCGGCTGCGCCCTACAATGGCGAATCATAAGGGCCATATGTTGTGCACGATGCTACTTGTCTCGTCTCCCCATTACAGCGAGATTGCACTGTTGTACGCCGTACAGACATGTGGTAAGTAGGTACGGACGAAAGTATTGCATGTTGGCCCCCCCCCCCTCCTCCCTCTGCCGGGAATCAGCGTGAGCCGTCTGTTGATGTAGCGACGAGGGTTTTCCTATTTAATCGTATTGCCCCACACAACATGATAGCACGGTGGACCGCGTTCCACATCTGCGACATGCTACAGAGGCCGGTTGACAGTCGACCGCGCAAGGGACATTGCACACGTGCGCGGACCATCTTCCACGTGTTCTCTCGTGTACATGCCGCAGTGTGTATGTGGGCTGATGTAGCGTGTCGTGACACATAACATGCAGGCATGCCAGAATCGTAGATTTCGCAAATGTAGATTGACGTATACGTTTGCTGCCAAAGATCCGCAAATGAACTGGAAATCAGTTGTTGAGCGGTTGTTCGCGCTGCAGGTGCATCGGTGATAGCGACGATCGGTACATCTGTGAACCGGTTGTTTCGGCGGTACCCGCCATGCCCCCGAACCTGAGTTGGCCATGTGGGTATGAAGCGATACGAGGCTGTGGCTTGGCGGGACAGTCCCCGGCCGGTGAGGGGGGGCCGCCCGGCGTGCTGGCCGCGCGCTGCGTGAGCGCACGCACTACAGCCGGCTGGTGGGGGGCGCCCAGTGGCAGGAGCGCCGGCCGACGGGCCCGGCTGGCGTCCCAGCTATGCGCCGGCGCACCCTGCGCGCGGCGCCAGGCGGCCAAAGTGGGTTCTGCCGAGCCCGGTGCGAAGCGCGGTGGACATCTGCAGTGTGCTGGTCCGATTGCGGACTGTGTGCGTTGAGGATGCGCCGCCGCCCGGCACTCGGCGTCGCGACGCCGTCTGCTGCTCGGTCGCCCCCAGCGGTTCTCGCAGGTGGTTTGTATCGCAGCTCTGCGGACGTGTTGGCGCGTGCGCTGTGCTGGGAGAGTTCGCTTCTGCACCCAAGTGGGGCTTTGCCCTTCTGTGGCGCTGGCGTTGGAGCTGCCGGTCACCGTAGGTGGCGCGTGTTGTTTCCCGCCGGCAATGCCACGACAGCACGCTCCCGGGCCTCTGTCGGCAGCGGCAAGCTCAGTTGGGAGCACGGGTGTTCGCACTGAAAGCGTCTACTCGCCTATCTCCGGGCGATTGCGCCTCTCTCGAACCCGACCAAGTACTTAGGACGGCGCTGCGCACCGCCGGGACCTGAGAGGGTTTCGAGGTGTATCGTGCAGGGGAGCTCAGCCTCCTCCTGTTTGCAGAATAATTGAGCGGACGCTTGCGTGTTCGCGCGGGCCCTCGGGACACACTCCCGGGCGGCCGGCTGCTCAGCTCTCGTTGACGCAGCTCCCTGGTTGATCCTGCCAGTAGTCATATGCTTGTCTCAAAGATTAAGCCATGCATGTCTCAGTACAAGCCGCATTAAGGTGAAACCGCGAATGGCTCATTAAATCAGTTATGGTTCCTTAGATCGTACCCACGTTACTTGGATAACTGTGGTAATTCTAGAGCTAATACATGCAAACAGAGTCCCGACCAGAGATGGAAGGGACGCTTTTATTAGATCAAAA
>NW_026061904.1:17500-20000 GCF_023897955.1 Schistocerca gregaria
GGACCGACGGTCACTCCAGCCGCACCTGTGAATGCGCCACCCCCACCGCCCGACTCGCAACTCGAGCGGATGTACGGCGGACTTTTCCCGCAATCGTACATTGCAGTCCACCCCTATATCTTCCACTTCATGAAGAGTTATCTCCCAAAAGCCAAAGTCCCGCTGTCCCAATACATGCTCTGGACGGCGGGCCGCGAGACGTGACGCTCGGTGGCAAAGAGTGCGCCGCTGAGGATATAGAGGGTCCGTCCCCCCGCACAGTGGTGACGGTGTGCGGGTAGTGTTTCCGACACCTCTTCCTGCGGTGGCAACTCTGGGGCAGAGTCGATACTCGCCCACTGGTGGAAGGTAAGCATTCTGCTTTACATCAGTACATAACTAATATTTCAGTCGTCTGACGTCCCTCCTTAGTAAATGATGCAGGACCACATACATAGATGATACATACTGTAAACTGGGGAGGACAGTGTGAACCGCACTCGACCCAGTCACCCTATCTCACAGTCCACTCTGTGTGTAACAAAGCGAAAGCACCAAAGCACTATCGTTCAACAACATCCATTTTATCCTCGCTGCCACAGGACACTATCCAAACAACGACAAGAGGAACGTCACGTCCACTAATAAGACAGAATGTCTCACATCACCCGCAAACAACGCAGCTCAAATCAGCCAGCAACACCCACAGTGGTCCACCCAGTATCAACACAGGACGCAACGCCACGCCACAACACAAAAGGTACAAGTAATAAAATACCCTTTGGCCACACCCCTTATAAAGGCATCGAACCAACCCACCACCTGACACCAGCCAAACGTACATCCTGATTTGACACATCTCTGGCAACCTAACCCACGTTGGCCCTTAACCTAACCCACGTTGGCCCTTAACCTAACCCACGTTGGCCCTTAACCTAACCCACGTTGGCCCTTAACCTAACCCACGTTGGCCCTTAACCTAACCCACGTTGGCCCTTAACCTAACCCACGTTGGCCCTTAACCTAACCCACGTTGGCCCTTAACCTAACCCACGTTGGCCCTTAACCTAACCCACGTTGGCCCTTAACCTAACCCACGTTGGCCCTTAACCTAACCCACGTTGGCCCTTAACCTAACCCACGTTGGCCCTTAACCTAACCCACGTTGGCCCTTAACCTAACCCACGTTGGCCCCTAACCTAACCCACGTTGGCCCCTAACCTAACCCACGTTGGCCCCTAACCTAACCCACGTTGGCCCCTAACCTAACCCACGTTGGCCCCTAACCTAACCCACGTTGGCCCCTAACCTAACCCACGTTGGCCCCTAACCTAACCCACGTTGGCCCCTAACCTAACCCACGTTGGCCCCTAACCTAACCCACGTTGGCCCCTAACCTAACCCACGTTGGCCCCTAACCTAACCCACGTTGGCCCCTAACCTAACCCACGTTGGCCCCTAACCTAACCCACGTTGGCCCCTAACCTAACCCACGCTGCACCTTAACCTAAGTTATGCTGCACCTTAACCTAAGTTACGCTGCACCTTAACCTAAGTTACGCTGCACCTTAACCTAAGTTACGCTGCACCTTAACCTAAGTTACGCTGCACCTTAACCTAAGTTACGCTGCACCTTAACCTAACTTACACTGCACCTTAACCTAAGTTACACTGCACCTTAACCTAACTTACACTGCACCTTAACCTAAGTTACACTGCACCTTAACCTAAGTTACACTGCACCTTAACCTAACTTACACTGCACCTTAACCTAACTTACACTGCACCTTAACCTAACTTACACTGCACCTTAACCTAACTTACACTGCACCTTAACCTAACTTACACTGCACCTTAACCTAACTTACACTGCACCTTAACCTAACTTACACTGCACCTTAACCTAACTTACACTGCACCTTAACCTAACTTACACTGCACCTTAACCTAACTTACACTGCACCTTAACCTAACTTACACTGCACCTTAACTGTCACATGTAACGTCACAGGAATGTAGCTTTGCCTAACAGCAACCCTCTGAACATAGTTCACTGCTTGGATCCTCTGGTGTCATGTGTATTTCTTGATGCCATGGTGCGTACCCTCACATAAAGGTCTTTCGAGTGTTGCGTACTTTCTACACAGTCCCGCTAACCACTGGAAGGGTGTACCGCTACAGAACGAATATCGCCCTCCCCTCCTGCCCTTCCAAGCTGGTCGGTCAGGCGTTTGTTTGTGAAATGAGCCTTGCAGCTGTTCAGTTGCATTCGGTTGTCGATGCAGTCAGTGTACGTTGTGGTACGGCCTGTGTGGACTGTCCGCTGATGTACGCGTAACCCACACTGATCATCCGTCGTTACGTACTGAGTGACATAATGTGGCACATGCTTGACCGTACACCGGCTGCGCCCTACAATGGCGAATCATAAGGGCCATATGTTGTGCACGATGCTACTTGTCTCGTCTCCCCATTACAGCGAGATTGCACTGTTGTACGCCGTACAGACATGTGGTAAGTA
>NW_026061904.1:30000-32500 GCF_023897955.1 Schistocerca gregaria
CCCACGTTGGCCCTTAACCTAACCCACGTTGGCCCTTAACCTAACCCACGTTGGCCCTTAACCTAACCCACGTTGGCCCTTAACCTAACCCACGTTGGCCCTTAACCTAACCCACGTTGGCCCTTAACCTAACCCACGTTGGCCCTTAACCTAACCCACGTTGGCCCTTAACCTAACCCACGTTGGCCCCTAACCTAACCCACGTTGGCCCCTAACCTAACCCACGTTGGCCCCTAACCTAACCCACGTTGGCCCCTAACCTAACCCACGTTGGCCCCTAACCTAACCCACGTTGGCCCCTAACCTAACCCACGTTGGCCCCTAACCTAACCCACGTTGGCCCCTAACCTAACCCACGTTGGCCCCTAACCTAACCCACGTTGGCCCCTAACCTAACCCACGCTGCACCTTAACCTAAGTTACGCTGCACCTTAACCTAAGTTACGCTGCACCTTAACCTAAGTTACGCTGCACCTTAACCTAAGTTACGCTGCACCTTAACCTAAGTTACGCTGCACCTTAACCTAACTTACACTGCACCTTAACCTAAGTTACACTGCACCTTAACCTAACTTACACTGCACCTTAACCTAAGTTACACTGCACCTTAACCTAAGTTACACTGCACCTTAACCTAACTTACACTGCACCTTAACCTAAGTTACACTGCACCTTAACCTAAGTTACACTGCACCTTAACCTAAGTTACACTGCACCTTAACCTAAGTTACACTGCACCTTAACCTAAGTTACACTGCACCTTAACCTAAGTTACACTGCACCTTAACCTAACTTACACTGCACCTTAACCTAACTTACACTGCACCTTAACCTAACTTACACTGCACCTTAACCTAACTTACACTGCACCTTAACCTAACTTACACTGCACCTTAACCTAACTTACACTGCACCTTAACCTAACTTACACTGCACCTTAACCTAACTTACACTGCACCTTAACCTAACTTACACTGCACCTTAACCTAACTTACACTGCACCTTAACCTAACTTACACTGCACCTTAACCTAACTTACACTGCACCTTAACCTAACTTACACTGCACCTTAACTGTCACATGTAACGTCACAGGAATGTAGCTTTGCCTAACAGCAACCCTCTGAACATAGTTCACTGCTTGGATCCTCTGGTGTCATGTGTATTTCTTGATGCCATGGTGCGTACCCTCACATAAAGGTCTTTCGAGTGTTGCGTACTTTCTACACAGTCCCGCTAACCACTGGAAGGGTGTACCGCTACAGAACGAATATCGCCCTCCCCTCCTGCCCTTCCAAGCTGGTCGGTCAGGCGTTTGTTTGTGAAATGAGCCTTGCAGCTGTTCAGTTGCATTCGGTTGTCGATGCAGTCAGTGTACGTTGTGGTACGGCCTGTGTGGACTGTCCGCTGATGTACGCGTAACCCACACTGATCATCCGTCGTTACGTACTGAGTGACATAATGTGGCACATGCTTGACCGTACACCGGCTGCGCCCTACAATGGCGAATCATAAGGGCCATATGTTGTGCACGATGCTACTTGTCTCGTCTCCCCATTACAGCGAGATTGCACTGTTGTACGCCGTACAGACATGTGGTAAGTAGGTACGGACGAAAGTATTGCATGTTGGCCCCCCCCCCCCCTCCTCCCTCTGCCGGGAATCAGCGTGAGCCGTCTGTTGATGTAGCGACGAGGGTTTTCCTATTTAATCGTATTGCCCCACACAACATGATAGCACGGTGGACCGCGTTCCACATCTGCGACATGCTACAGAGGCCGGTTGACAGTCGACCGCGCAAGGGACATTGCACACGTGCGCGGACCATCTTCCACGTGTTCTCTCGTGTACATGCCGCAGTGTGTATGTGGGCTGATGTAGCGTGTCGTGACACATAACATGCAGGCATGCCAGAATCGTAGATTTCGCAAATGTAGATTGACGTATACGTTTGCTGCCAAAGATCCGCAAATGAACTGGAAATCAGTTGTTGAGCGGTTGTTCGCGCTGCAGGTGCATCGGTGATAGCGACGATCGGTACATCTGTGAACCGGTTGTTTCGGCGGTACCCGCCATGCCCCCGAACCTGAGTTGGCCATGTGGGTATGAAGCGATACGAGGCTGTGGCTTGGCGGGACAGTCCCCGGCCGGTGAGGGGGGGCCGCCCGGCGTGCTGGCCGCGCGCTGCGTGAGCGCACGCACTACAGCCGGCTGGTGGGGGGCGCCCAGTGGCAGGAGCGCCGGCCGACGGGCCCGGCTGGCGTCCCAGCTATGCGCCGGCGCACCCTGCGCGCGGCGCCAGGCGGCCAAAGTGGGTTCTGCCGAGCCCGGTGCGAAGCGCGGTGGACATCTGCAGTGTGCTGGTCCGATTGCGGACTGTGTGCGTTGAGGATGCGCCGCCGCCCGGCACTCGGCGTCGCGACGCCGTCTGCTGCTCGGTCGCCCCCAGCGGTTCTCGCAGGTGGTTTGTATCGCAGCTCTGCGGACGTGTTGGCGCGTGC
>NW_026061904.1:42500-47500 GCF_023897955.1 Schistocerca gregaria
TAACTTACACTGCACCTTAACCTAACTTACACTGCACCTTAACCTAACTTACACTGCACCTTAACCTAACTTACACTGCACCTTAACCTAACTTACACTGCACCTTAACCTAACTTACACTGCACCTTAACCTAACTTACACTGCACCTTAACCTAACTTACACTGCACCTTAACCTAACTTACACTGCACCTTAACCTAACTTACACTGCACCTTAACCTAACTTACACTGCACCTTAACTGTCACATGTAACGTCACAGGAATGTAGCTTTGCCTAACAGCAACCCTCTGAACATAGTTCACTGCTTGGATCCTCTGGTGTCATGTGTATTTCTTGATGCCATGGTGCGTACCCTCACATAAAGGTCTTTCGAGTGTTGCGTACTTTCTACACAGTCCCGCTAACCACTGGAAGGGTGTACCGCTACAGAACGAATATCGCCCTCCCCTCCTGCCCTTCCAAGCTGGTCGGTCAGGCGTTTGTTTGTGAAATGAGCCTTGCAGCTGTTCAGTTGCATTCGGTTGTCGATGCAGTCAGTGTACGTTGTGGTACGGCCTGTGTGGACTGTCCGCTGATGTACGCGTAACCCACACTGATCATCCGTCGTTACGTACTGAGTGACATAATGTGGCACATGCTTGACCGTACACCGGCTGCGCCCTACAATGGCGAATCATAAGGGCCATATGTTGTGCACGATGCTACTTGTCTCGTCTCCCCATTACAGCGAGATTGCACTGTTGTACGCCGTACAGACATGTGGTAAGTAGGTACGGACGAAAGTATTGCATGTTGGCCCCCCCCCCCCCCCTCCTCCCTCTGCCGGGAATCAGCGTGAGCCGTCTGTTGATGTAGCGACGAGGGTTTTCCTATTTAATCGTATTGCCCCACACAACATGATAGCACGGTGGACCGCGTTCCACATCTGCGACATGCTACAGAGGCCGGTTGACAGTCGACCGCGCAAGGGACATTGCACACGTGCGCGGACCATCTTCCACGTGTTCTCTCGTGTACATGCCGCAGTGTGTATGTGGGCTGATGTAGCGTGTCGTGACACATAACATGCAGGCATGCCAGAATCGTAGATTTCGCAAATGTAGATTGACGTATACGTTTGCTGCCAAAGATCCGCAAATGAACTGGAAATCAGTTGTTGAGCGGTTGTTCGCGCTGCAGGTGCATCGGTGATAGCGACGATCGGTACATCTGTGAACCGGTTGTTTCGGCGGTACCCGCCATGCCCCCGAACCTGAGTTGGCCATGTGGGTATGAAGCGATACGAGGCTGTGGCTTGGCGGGACAGTCCCCGGCCGGTGAGGGGGGGCCGCCCGGCGTGCTGGCCGCGCGCTGCGTGAGCGCACGCACTACAGCCGGCTGGTGGGGGGCGCCCAGTGGCAGGAGCGCCGGCCGACGGGCCCGGCTGGCGTCCCAGCTATGCGCCGGCGCACCCTGCGCGCGGCGCCAGGCGGCCAAAGTGGGTTCTGCCGAGCCCGGTGCGAAGCGCGGTGGACATCTGCAGTGTGCTGGTCCGATTGCGGACTGTGTGCGTTGAGGATGCGCCGCCGCCCGGCACTCGGCGTCGCGACGCCGTCTGCTGCTCGGTCGCCCCCAGCGGTTCTCGCAGGTGGTTTGTATCGCAGCTCTGCGGACGTGTTGGCGCGTGCGCTGTGCTGGGAGAGTTCGCTTCTGCACCCAAGTGGGGCTTTGCCCTTCTGTGGCGCTGGCGTTGGAGCTGCCGGTCACCGTAGGTGGCGCGTGTTGTTTCCCGCCGGCAATGCCACGACAGCACGCTCCCGGGCCTCTGTCGGCAGCGGCAAGCTCAGTTGGGAGCACGGGTGTTCGCACTGAAAGCGTCTACTCGCCTATCTCCGGGCGATTGCGCCTCTCTCGAACCCGACCAAGTACTTAGGACGGCGCTGCGCGCCGCCGGGACCTGAGAGGGTTTCGAGGTGTATCGTGCAGGGGAGCTCAGCCTCCTCCTGTTTGCAGAATAATTGAGCGGACGCTTGCGTGTTCGCGCGGGCCCTCGGGACACACTCCCGGGCGGCCGGCTGCTCAGCTCTCGTTGACGCAGCTCCCTGGTTGATCCTGCCAGTAGTCATATGCTTGTCTCAAAGATTAAGCCATGCATGTCTCAGTACAAGCCGCATTAAGGTGAAACCGCGAATGGCTCATTAAATCAGTTATGGTTCCTTAGATCGTACCCACGTTACTTGGATAACTGTGGTAATTCTAGAGCTAATACATGCAAACAGAGTCCCGACCAGAGATGGAAGGGACGCTTTTATTAGATCAAAACCAATCGGATTGGCTCGTCTGGTCCGTTTGCCTTGGTGACTCTGAATAACTTTGGGCTGATCGCACGGTCCTCGTACCGGCGACGCATCTTTCAAATGTCTGCCTTATCAACTGTCGATGGTAGGTTCTGCGCCTACCATGGTTGTAACGGGTAACGGGGAATCAGGGTTCGATTCCGGAGAGGGAGCCTGAGAAACGGCTACCACATCCAAGGAAGGCAGCAGGCGCGCAAATTACCCACTCCCGGCACGGGGAGGTAGTGACGAAAAATAACGATACGGGACTCATCCGAGGCCCCGTAATCGGAATGAGTACACTTTAAATCCTTTAACGAGTATCTATTGGAGGGCAAGTCTGGTGCCAGCAGCCGCGGTAATTCCAGCTCCAATAGCGTATATTAAAGTTGTTGCGGTTAAAAAGCTCGTAGTTGGATTTGTGTCCCACGCTGTTGGTTCACCGCCCGTCGGTGTTTAACTGGCATGTATCGTGGGACGTCCTGCCGGTGGGGCGAGCCGAAGGCGTGCTTGCGCGTCCCGAGGCGGACCCCGTTGAAATCCTACCAGGGTGCTCTTAGTTGAGTGTCTCGGTGGGCCGGCACGTTTACTTTGAACAAATTAGAGTGCTTAAAGCAGGCAAGCCCGCCTGAATACTGTGTGCATGGAATAATGGAATAGGACCTCGGTTCTATTTTGTTGGTTTTCGGAACCCGAGGTAATGATTAATAGGGACAGGCGGGGGCATTCGTATTGCGACGTTAGAGGTGAAATTCTTGGATCGTCGCAAGACGAACAGAAGCGAAAGCATTTGCCAAGTATGTTTTCATTAATCAAGAACGAAAGTTAGAGGTTCGAAGGCGATCAGATACCGCCCTAGTTCTAACCATAAACGATGCCAGCCAGCGATCCGCCGCAGTTCCTCCGATGACTCGGCGGGCAGCCTCCGGGAAACCAAAGCTTTTGGGTTCCGGGGGAAGTATGGTTGCAAAGCTGAAACTTAAAGGAATTGACGGAAGGGCACCACCAGGAGTGGAGCCTGCGGCTTAATTTGACTCAACACGGGAAACCTCACCAGGCCCGGACACCGGAAGGATTGACAGATTGATAGCTCTTTCTTGATTCGGTGGGTGGTGGTGCATGGCCGTTCTTAGTTGGTGGAGCGATTTGTCTGGTTAATTCCGATAACGAACGAGACTCTAGCCTGCTAACTAGTCGCGTGACATCCTTCGTGCTGTCAGCGATTACTTTTCTTCTTAGAGGGACAGGCGGCTTCTAGCCGCACGAGATTGAGCAATAACAGGTCTGTGATGCCCTTAGATGTTCTGGGCCGCACGCGCGCTACACTGAAGGAATCAGCGTGTCTTCCTAGGCCGAAAGGTCGGGGTAACCCGCTGAACCTCCTTCGTGCTAGGGATTGGGGCTTGCAATTGTTCCCCATGAACGAGGAATTCCCAGTAAGCGCGAGTCATAAGCTCGCGTTGATTACGTCCCTGCCCTTTGTACACACCGCCCGTCGCTACTACCGATTGAATGATTTAGTGAGGTCTTCGGACTGGTACGCGGCATCGACTCTGTCGTTGCCGATGCTACCGGAAAGATGACCAAACTTGATCATTTAGAGGAAGTAAAAGTCGTAACAAGGTTTCCGTAGGTGAACCTGCGGAAGGATCATTACCGACTAGACTGCATGTCTTTCGATGTGCGTGTCGTGTCGCGCAACACGCTACCTGTACGGCAGTAGCCGTGCGCCGCGTGCGGAACCACGCGTGCCTCTCAAAACTAGCGCAAGTGTTGTTGTGTGGTACGAGCGCTGAAGCTCTGGAGCGGCTGGCCTGCGGCACCTGGCGCCTGGCGCCGGTTTTGAATGACTTTCGCCCGAGTGCCTGTCCGCTCCGGTGTGGAGCCGTACGACGCCCATCGGCCGTCAGGCCGTTGGACACAAAGTAATGGAACAGGGGCCGTCAAACGCCTCAGTCCCGCCTCTGCAACTGTCTTGAAAGAGACGGTGGAGAACTGAAAAGATAAAGATCACCCAGGACGGTGGATCACTCGGCTCGTGGGTCGATGAAGAACGCAGCAAATTGCGCGTCGACATGTGAACTGCAGGACACATGAACATCGACGTTTCGAACGCACATTGCGGTCCATGGATTCCGTTCCCGGGCCACGTCTGGCTGAGGGTCGGCTACGTATACTGAAGCGCGCGGCGTTTGTCCCGCTTCGGGCGCCTGGGAGTGTCGTGGTCGCCTGTGTGGCCGGCCGCGTCTCCTTAAACGTGCGATGCGCGCCCGTCGCCTGGCGGTTCGCATACCGGTGCTTTCTCGGTAGCGTGCACAGCCGGCTGGCGGTGTGGCGTGCGACACCTCGTACAACGACCTCAGAGCAGGCGAGACTACCCGCTGAATTTAAGCATATTACTAAGCGGAGGAAAAGAAACTAACAAGGATTCCCCCAGTAGCGGCGAGCGAACAGGGAAGAGTCCAGCACCGAACCCCACAGGCTGCCGCCTGTCGTGGCATGTGGTGTTCGGGAGGGTCCACTACCCCGACGCCTCGCGCCGAGCCCAAGTCCAACTTGAATGAGGCCACGGCCCGTAGAGGGTGCCAGGCCCGTAGCGGCCGGTGCGAGCGTCGGCGGGACCTCTCCTTCGAGTCGGGTTGCTTGAGAGTGCAGCTCCAAGTGGGTGGTAAACTCCATCTGA
>NW_026061904.1:52500-55000 GCF_023897955.1 Schistocerca gregaria
CGAGACGTGACGCTCGGTGGCAAAGAGTGCGCCGCTGAGGATATAGAGGGTCCGTCCCCCCGCACAGTGGTGACGGTGTGCGGGTAGTGTTTCCGACACCTCTTCCTGCGGTGGCAACTCTGGGGCAGAGTCGATACTCGCCCACTGGTGGAAGGTAAGCATTCTGCTTTACATCAGTACATAACTAATATTTCAGTCGTCTGACGTCCCTCCTTAGTAAATGATGCAGGACCACATACATAGATGATACATACTGTAAACTGGGGAGGACAGTGTGAACCGCACTCGACCCAGTCACCCTATCTCACAGTCCACTCTGTGTGTAACAAAGCGAAAGCACCAAAGCACTATCGTTCAACAACATCCATTTTATCCTCGCTGCCACAGGACACTATCCAAACAA
Source organism: Schistocerca gregaria (assembly GCF_023897955.1). NCBI lineage: Eukaryota > Metazoa > Arthropoda > Insecta > Orthoptera > Acrididae > Schistocerca > Schistocerca gregaria. The sequence continues at coordinate 52,904 of NW_026061904.1, forward strand.
CGACAAGAGGAACGTCACGTCCACTAATAAGACAGAATGTCTCACATCACCCGCAAACAACGCAGCTCAAATCAGCCAGCAACACCCACAGTGGTCCACCCAGTATCAACACAGGACGCAACGCCACGCCACAACACAAAAGGTACAAGTAATAAAATACCCTTTGGCCACACCCCTTATAAAGGCATCGAACCAACCCACCACCTGACACCAGCCAAACGTACATCCTGATTTGACACATCTCTGGCAACCTAACCCACGTTGGCCCTTAACCTAACCCACGTTGGCCCTTAACCTAACCCACGTTGGCCCTTAACCTAACCCACGTTGGCCCTTAACCTAACCCACGTTGGCCCTTAACCTAACCCACGTTGGCCCTTAACCTAACCCACGTTGGCCCTTAACCTAACCCACGTTGGCCCTTAACCTAACCCACGTTGGCCCTTAACCTAACCCACGTTGGCCCTTAACCTAACCCACGTTGGCCCTTAACCTAACCCACGTTGGCCCTTAACCTAACCCACGTTGGCCCTTAACCTAACCCACGTTGGCCCCTAACCTAACCCACGTTGGCCCCTAACCTAACCCACGTTGGCCCCTAACCTAACCCACGTTGGCCCCTAACCTAACCCACGTTGGCCCCTAACCTAACCCACGTTGGCCCCTAACCTAACCCACGTTGGCCCCTAACCTAACCCACGTTGGCCCCTAACCTAACCCACGTTGGCCCCTAACCTAACCCACGTTGGCCCCTAACCTAACCCACATTGGCCCCTAACCTAACCCACGTTGGCCCCTAACCTAACCCACGCTGCACCTTAACCTAAGTTACGCTGCACCTTAACCTAAGTTACGCTGCACCTTAACCTAAGTTACGCTGCACCTTAACCTAAGTTACGCTGCACCTTAACCTAAGTTACGCTGCACCTTAACCTAAGTTACGCTGCACCTTAACCTAACTTACACTGCACCTTAACCTAAGTTACACTGCACCTTAACCTAACTTACACTGCACCTTAACCTAAGTTACACTGCACCTTAACCTAAGTTACACTGCACCTTAACCTAAGTTACACTGCACCTTAACCTAAGTTACACTGCACCTTAACCTAAGTTACACTGCACCTTAACCTAAGTTACACTGCACCTTAACCTAAGTTACACTGCACCTTAACCTAAGTTACACTGCACCTTAACCTAACTTACACTGCACCTTAACCTAACTTACACTGCACCTTAACCTAACTTACACTGCACCTTAACCTAACTTACACTGCACCTTAACCTAACTTACACTGCACCTTAACCTAACTTACACTGCACCTTAACCTAACTTACACTGCACCTTAACCTAACTTACACTGCACCTTAACCTAACTTACACTGCACCTTAACCTAACTTACACTGCACCTTAACCTAACTTACACTGCACCTTAACCTAACTTACACTGCACCTTAACCTAACTTACACTGCACCTTAACTGTCACATGTAACGTCACAGGAATGTAGCTTTGCCTAACAGCAACCCTCTGAACATAGTTCACTGCTTGGATCCTCTGGTGTCATGTGTATTTCTTGATGCCATGGTGCGTACCCTCACATAAAGGTCTTTCGAGTGTTGCGTACTTTCTACACAGTCCCGCTAACCACTGGAAGGGTGTACCGCTACAGAACGAATATCGCCCTCCCCTCCTGCCCTTCCAAGCTGGTCGGTCAGGCGTTTGTTTGTGAAATGAGCCTTGCAGCTGTTCAGTTGCATTCGGTTGTCGATGCAGTCAGTGTACGTTGTGGTACGGCCTGTGTGGACTGTCCGCTGATGTACGCGTAACCCACACTGATCATCCGTCGTTACGTACTGAGTGACATAATGTGGCACATGCTTGACCGTACACCGGCTGCGCCCTACAATGGCGAATCATAAGGGCCATATGTTGTGCACGATGCTACTTGTCTCGTCTCCCCATTACAGCGAGATTGCACTGTTGTACGCCGTACAGACATGTGGTAAGTAGGTACGGACGAAAGTATTGCATGTTGGCCCCCCCCCCCCCCCTCCTCCCTCTGCCGGGAATCAGCGTGAGCCGTCTGTTGATGT
>NW_026061904.1:65000-67500 GCF_023897955.1 Schistocerca gregaria
TAACCTAACCCACGTTGGCCCTTAACCTAACCCACGTTGGCCCTTAACCTAACCCACGTTGGCCCTTAACCTAACCCACGTTGGCCCTTAACCTAACCCACGTTGGCCCCTAACCTAACCCACGTTGGCCCCTAACCTAACCCACGTTGGCCCCTAACCTAACCCACGTTGGCCCCTAACCTAACCCACGTTGGCCCCTAACCTAACCCACGTTGGCCCCTAACCTAACCCACGTTGGCCCCTAACCTAACCCACGTTGGCCCCTAACCTAACCCACGTTGGCCCCTAACCTAACCCACGTTGGCCCCTAACCTAACCCACGTTGGCCCCTAACCTAACCCACGTTGGCCCCTAACCTAACCCACGCTGCACCTTAACCTAAGTTACGCTGCACCTTAACCTAAGTTACGCTGCACCTTAACCTAAGTTACGCTGCACCTTAACCTAAGTTACGCTGCACCTTAACCTAAGTTACGCTGCACCTTAACCTAAGTTACGCTGCACCTTAACCTAAGTTACGCTGCACCTTAACCTAACTTACACTGCACCTTAACCTAAGTTACACTGCACCTTAACCTAACTTACACTGCACCTTAACCTAAGTTACACTGCACCTTAACCTAAGTTACACTGCACCTTAACCTAAGTTACACTGCACCTTAACCTAAGTTACACTGCACCTTAACCTAAGTTACACTGCACCTTAACCTAAGTTACACTGCACCTTAACCTAAGTTACACTGCACCTTAACCTAAGTTACACTGCACCTTAACCTAAGTTACACTGCACCTTAACCTAACTTACACTGCACCTTAACCTAACTTACACTGCACCTTAACCTAACTTACACTGCACCTTAACCTAACTTACACTGCACCTTAACCTAACTTACACTGCACCTTAACCTAACTTACACTGCACCTTAACCTAACTTACACTGCACCTTAACCTAACTTACACTGCACCTTAACCTAACTTACACTGCACCTTAACCTAACTTACACTGCACCTTAACTGTCACATGTAACGTCACAGGAATGTAGCTTTGCCTAACAGCAACCCTCTGAACATAGTTCACTGCTTGGATCCTCTGGTGTCATGTGTATTTCTTGATGCCATGGTGCGTACCCTCACATAAAGGTCTTTCGAGTGTTGCGTACTTTCTACACAGTCCCGCTAACCACTGGAAGGGTGTACCGCTACAGAACGAATATCGCCCTCCCCTCCTGCCCTTCCAAGCTGGTCGGTCAGGCGTTTGTTTGTGAAATGAGCCTTGCAGCTGTTCAGTTGCATTCGGTTGTCGATGCAGTCAGTGTACGTTGTGGTACGGCCTGTGTGGACTGTCCGCTGATGTACGCGTAACCCACACTGATCATCCGTCGTTACGTACTGAGTGACATAATGTGGCACATGCTTGACCGTACACCGGCTGCGCCCTACAATGGCGAATCATAAGGGCCATATGTTGTGCACGATGCTACTTGTCTCGTCTCCCCATTACAGCGAGATTGCACTGTTGTACGCCGTACAGACATGTGGTAAGTAGGTACGGACGAAAGTATTGCATGTTGGCCCCCCCCCCCCTCCTCCCTCTGCCGGGAATCAGCGTGAGCCGTCTGTTGATGTAGCGACGAGGGTTTTCCTATTTAATCGTATTGCCCCACACAACATGATAGCACGGTGGACCGCGTTCCACATCTGCGACATGCTACAGAGGCCGGTTGACAGTCGACCGCGCAAGGGACATTGCACACGTGCGCGGACCATCTTCCACGTGTTCTCTCGTGTACATGCCGCAGTGTGTATGTGGGCTGATGTAGCGTGTCGTGACACATAACATGCAGGCATGCCAGAATCGTAGATTTCGCAAATGTAGATTGACGTATACGTTTGCTGCCAAAGATCCGCAAATGAACTGGAAATCAGTTGTTGAGCGGTTGTTCGCGCTGCAGGTGCATCGGTGATAGCGACGATCGGTACATCTGTGAACCGGTTGTTTCGGCGGTACCCGCCATGCCCCCGAACCTGAGTTGGCCATGTGGGTATGAAGCGATACGAGGCTGTGGCTTGGCGGGACAGTCCCCGGCCGGTGAGGGGGGGCCGCCCGGCGTGCTGGCCGCGCGCTGCGTGAGCGCACGCACTACAGCCGGCTGGTGGGGGGCGCCCAGTGGCAGGAGCGCCGGCCGACGGGCCCGGCTGGCGTCCCAGCTATGCGCCGGCGCACCCTGCGCGCGGCGCCAGGCGGCCAAAGTGGGTTCTGCCGAGCCCGGTGCGAAGCGCGGTGGACATCTGCAGTGTGCTGGTCCGATTGCGGACTGTGTGCGTTGAGGATGCGCCGCCGCCCGGCACTCGGCGTCGCGACGCCGTCTGCTGCTCGGTCGCCCCCAGCGGTTCTCGCAGGTGGTTTGTATCGCAGCTCTGCGGACGTGTTGGCGCGTGCGCTGTGCTGGGAGAGTTCGCTTCTGCACCCAAGTGGGGCTTTGCCCTTCTGTGGCGCTG
>NW_026061904.1:77500-80000 GCF_023897955.1 Schistocerca gregaria
ACACTGCACCTTAACCTAAGTTACACTGCACCTTAACCTAACTTACACTGCACCTTAACCTAACTTACACTGCACCTTAACCTAACTTACACTGCACCTTAACCTAACTTACACTGCACCTTAACCTAACTTACACTGCACCTTAACCTAACTTACACTGCACCTTAACCTAACTTACACTGCACCTTAACCTAACTTACACTGCACCTTAACTGTCACATGTAACGTCACAGGAATGTAGCTTTGCCTAACAGCAACCCTCTGAACATAGTTCACTGCTTGGATCCTCTGGTGTCATGTGTATTTCTTGATGCCATGGTGCGTACCCTCACATAAAGGTCTTTCGAGTGTTGCGTACTTTCTACACAGTCCCGCTAACCACTGGAAGGGTGTACCGCTACAGAACGAATATCGCCCTCCCCTCCTGCCCTTCCAAGCTGGTCGGTCAGGCGTTTGTTTGTGAAATGAGCCTTGCAGCTGTTCAGTTGCATTCGGTTGTCGATGCAGTCAGTGTACGTTGTGGTACGGCCTGTGTGGACTGTCCGCTGATGTACGCGTAACCCACACTGATCATCCGTCGTTACGTACTGAGTGACATAATGTGGCACATGCTTGACCGTACACCGGCTGCGCCCTACAATGGCGAATCATAAGGGCCATATGTTGTGCACGATGCTACTTGTCTCGTCTCCCCATTACAGCGAGATTGCACTGTTGTACGCCGTACAGACATGTGGTAAGTAGGTACGGACGAAAGTATTGCATGTTGGCCCCCCCCCCCCCTCCTCCCTCTGCCGGGAATCAGCGTGAGCCGTCTGTTGATGTAGCGACGAGGGTTTTCCTATTTAATCGTATTGCCCCACACAACATGATAGCACGGTGGACCGCGTTCCACATCTGCGACATGCTACAGAGGCCGGTTGACAGTCGACCGCGCAAGGGACATTGCACACGTGCGCGGACCATCTTCCACGTGTTCTCTCGTGTACATGCCGCAGTGTGTATGTGGGCTGATGTAGCGTGTCGTGACACATAACATGCAGGCATGCCAGAATCGTAGATTTCGCAAATGTAGATTGACGTATACGTTTGCTGCCAAAGATCCGCAAATGAACTGGAAATCAGTTGTTGAGCGGTTGTTCGCGCTGCAGGTGCATCGGTGATAGCGACGATCGGTACATCTGTGAACCGGTTGTTTCGGCGGTACCCGCCATGCCCCCGAACCTGAGTTGGCCATGTGGGTATGAAGCGATACGAGGCTGTGGCTTGGCGGGACAGTCCCCGGCCGGTGAGGGGGGGCCGCCCGGCGTGCTGGCCGCGCGCTGCGTGAGCGCACGCACTACAGCCGGCTGGTGGGGGGCGCCCAGTGGCAGGAGCGCCGGCCGACGGGCCCGGCTGGCGTCCCAGCTATGCGCCGGCGCACCCTGCGCGCGGCGCCAGGCGGCCAAAGTGGGTTCTGCCGAGCCCGGTGCGAAGCGCGGTGGACATCTGCAGTGTGCTGGTCCGATTGCGGACTGTGTGCGTTGAGGATGCGCCGCCGCCCGGCACTCGGCGTCGCGACGCCGTCTGCTGCTCGGTCGCCCCCAGCGGTTCTCGCAGGTGGTTTGTATCGCAGCTCTGCGGACGTGTTGGCGCGTGCGCTGTGCTGGGAGAGTTCGCTTCTGCACCCAAGTGGGGCTTTGCCCTTCTGTGGCGCTGGCGTTGGAGCTGCCGGTCACCGTAGGTGGCGCGTGTTGTTTCCCGCCGGCAATGCCACGACAGCACGCTCCCGGGCCTCTGTCGGCAGCGGCAAGCTCAGTTGGGAGCACGGGTGTTCGCACTGAAAGCGTCTACTCGCCTATCTCCGGGCGATTGCGCCTCTCTCGAACCCGACCAAGTACTTAGGACGGCGCTGCGCGCCGCCGGGACCTGAGAGGGTTTCGAGGTGTATCGTGCAGGGGAGCTCAGCCTCCTCCTGTTTGCAGAATAATTGAGCGGACGCTTGCGTGTTCGCGCGGGCCCTCGGGACACACTCCCGGGCGGCCGGCTGCTCAGCTCTCGTTGACGCAGCTCCCTGGTTGATCCTGCCAGTAGTCATATGCTTGTCTCAAAGATTAAGCCATGCATGTCTCAGTACAAGCCGCATTAAGGTGAAACCGCGAATGGCTCATTAAATCAGTTATGGTTCCTTAGATCGTACCCACGTTACTTGGATAACTGTGGTAATTCTAGAGCTAATACATGCAAACAGAGTCCCGACCAGAGATGGAAGGGACGCTTTTATTAGATCAAAACCAATCGGATTGGCTCGTCTGGTCCGTTTGCCTTGGTGACTCTGAATAACTTTGGGCTGATCGCACGGTCCTCGTACCGGCGACGCATCTTTCAAATGTCTGCCTTATCAACTGTCGATGGTAGGTTCTGCGCCTACCATGGTTGTAACGGGTAACGGGGAATCAGGGTTCGATTCCGGAGAGGGAGCCTGAGAAACGGCTACCACATCCAAGGAAGGCAGCAGGCG
>NW_026061904.1:87500-90000 GCF_023897955.1 Schistocerca gregaria
CGCCGCTGAGGATATAGAGGGTCCGTCCCCCCGCACAGTGGTGACGGTGTGCGGGTAGTGTTTCCGACACCTCTTCCTGCGGTGGCAACTCTGGGGCAGAGTCGATACTCGCCCACTGGTGGAAGGTAAGCATTCTGCTTTACATCAGTACATAACTAATATTTCAGTCGTCTGACGTCCCTCCTTAGTAAATGATGCAGGACCACATACATAGATGATACATACTGTAAACTGGGGAGGACAGTGTGAACCGCACTCGACCCAGTCACCCTATCTCACAGTCCACTCTGTGTGTAACAAAGCGAAAGCACCAAAGCACTATCGTTCAACAACATCCATTTTATCCTCGCTGCCACAGGACACTATCCAAACAACGACAAGAGGAACGTCACGTCCACTAATAAGACAGAATGTCTCACATCACCCGCAAACAACGCAGCTCAAATCAGCCAGCAACACCCACAGTGGTCCACCCAGTATCAACACAGGACGCAACGCCACGCCACAACACAAAAGGTACAAGTAATAAAATACCCTTTGGCCACACCCCTTATAAAGGCATCGAACCAACCCACCACCTGACACCAGCCAAACGTACATCCTGATTTGACACATCTCTGGCAACCTAACCCACGTTGGCCCTTAACCTAACCCACGTTGGCCCTTAACCTAACCCACGTTGGCCCTTAACCTAACCCACGTTGGCCCTTAACCTAACCCACGTTGGCCCTTAACCTAACCCACGTTGGCCCTTAACCTAACCCACGTTGGCCCTTAACCTAACCCACGTTGGCCCTTAACCTAACCCACGTTGGCCCTTAACCTAACCCACGTTGGCCCTTAACCTAACCCACGTTGGCCCTTAACCTAACCCACGTTGGCCCTTAACCTAACCCACGTTGGCCCTTAACCTAACCCACGTTGGCCCCTAACCTAACCCACGTTGGCCCCTAACCTAACCCACGTTGGCCCCTAACCTAACCCACGTTGGCCCCTAACCTAACCCACGTTGGCCCCTAACCTAACCCACGTTGGCCCCTAACCTAACCCACGTTGGCCCCTAACCTAACCCACGTTGGCCCCTAACCTAACCCACGTTGGCCCCTAACCTAACCCACGTTGGCCCCTAACCTAACCCACGTTGGCCCCTAACCTAACCCACGTTGGCCCCTAACCTAACCCACGTTGGCCCCTAACCTAACCCACGTTGGCCCCTAACCTAACCCACGTTGGCCCCTAACCTAACCCACGTTGGCCCCTAACCTAACCCACGCTGCACCTTAACCTAAGTTACGCTGCACCTTAACCTAAGTTACGCTGCACCTTAACCTAAGTTACGCTGCACCTTAACCTAAGTTACGCTGCACCTTAACCTAAGTTACGCTGCACCTTAACCTAAGTTACGCTGCACCTTAACCTAAGTTACGCTGCACCTTAACCTAAGTTACACTGCACCTTAACCTAACTTACACTGCACCTTAACCTAAGTTACACTGCACCTTAACCTAAGTTACACTGCACCTTAACCTAACTTACACTGCACCTTAACCTAAGTTACACTGCACCTTAACCTAAGTTACACTGCACCTTAACCTAAGTTACACTGCACCTTAACCTAAGTTACACTGCACCTTAACCTAAGTTACACTGCACCTTAACCTAAGTTACACTGCACCTTAACCTAACTTACACTGCACCTTAACCTAACTTACACTGCACCTTAACCTAACTTACACTGCACCTTAACCTAACTTACACTGCACCTTAACCTAACTTACACTGCACCTTAACCTAACTTACACTGCACCTTAACCTAACTTACACTGCACCTTAACCTAACTTACACTGCACCTTAACCTAACTTACACTGCACCTTAACCTAACTTACACTGCACCTTAACCTAACTTACACTGCACCTTAACTGTCACATGTAACGTCACAGGAATGTAGCTTTGCCTAACAGCAACCCTCTGAACATAGTTCACTGCTTGGATCCTCTGGTGTCATGTGTATTTCTTGATGCCATGGTGCGTACCCTCACATAAAGGTCTTTCGAGTGTTGCGTACTTTCTACACAGTCCCGCTAACCACTGGAAGGGTGTACCGCTACAGAACGAATATCGCCCTCCCCTCCTGCCCTTCCAAGCTGGTCGGTCAGGCGTTTGTTTGTGAAATGAGCCTTGCAGCTGTTCAGTTGCATTCGGTTGTCGATGCAGTCAGTGTACGTTGTGGTACGGCCTGTGTGGACTGTCCGCTGATGTACGCGTAACCCACACTGATCATCCGTCGTTACGTACTGAGTGACATAATGTGGCACATGCTTGACCGTACACCGGCTGCGCCCTACAATGGCGAATCATAAGGGCCATATGTTGTGCACGATGCTACTTGTCTCGTCTCCCCATTACAGCGAGATTGCACTGTTGTACGCCGTACAGACATGTGGTAAGTAGGTACGGACGAAAGTATTGCATGTTGGCCCCCCCCCCCCCCTCCTCC